>NC_060183.1:38646294-38881644 GCF_021184085.1 Oncorhynchus gorbuscha | reverse complement strand
TGGCCAAACAGTTACATTTTTGTTTCATCAGACCAGAGGAAATTTATCCAAAAGTACAGTCTTCGTCCCCATGTGCAGTTGCAAACTGTAGTCTGGCTTTTTTATGGCGCCTTTGGAGCAGTGGCTTCTTCCTTGCTGAGTGGCCTTTCAGGTTATGTTGATATAGGACTCATTTTATTGTGGATATAGATACTTTTGTACCTGTTTCCTCCAGCATCTTCACAAGGTCCTTAGCTGTTGTTCTGCGATAGAGTTGCACTTTCGTACGTTCATCTCTCGGAGACAGAACGTGTCTCCTTCCTGAGCGGTATGATGGCTGCATGGTCCCATGGTGTTCATACTTGCATACAATTGTTTGTACAGATGAGAGTGGTACCTTCAGGTGTTTGGAAATTGCTCCCAAGTATGAACCAGACTTATGGGGGTCTACAATTTGTTTTCTGAGGTCTTGGCTGATTTCATTAGATTTTCCTATGATCTCAAGCAAAGATGCACTGAGATTGAAGGTAGGCCTTGAAATACATCCACAGGTACACCTCCGATTGACTCAAATTATGTAAATTAGCCTATCAGAAGCTTCTGAAGCCTTGACATAATTTTCTGGAATTTTCCAATCTGTTTAAATGCACAGTCAATTTAGTGTATGTAAACTTCTGACCCACTGGAATTGTGAATTGCACATGTTCCTATCTTTCTGTACAATTGTGGAAAGATGTGTTTGGGATGATTGATGATGGAGGTCAAACACAACAGACGGCGTTCAGTTCTTAAAATGGTGGAAAACCATTGACAGGCAGCCTTAATCCCTATCATCAGACGACATGTGCGAAGTGGTTCCACCATTCTGAGTGACTGCAGCAGTGTGTATGTCAGGTCTCTGAATAGGCTGGGTTACAATCACCAGACAGTCAACCACACAAATAAAGCTGTGGATCCTCACACCAGATGTCACACAGAACACATTGAAAGAGCATGGCAGACAATAATGGAGCAGGTCGGGAAGCTAAAGGGCATTCGGAACCAAAAAAAGTTTAAGGAAGCATCTCCAATTTATTGAGTGGATGTACAGGTTGGGAAAAGAAAATTAGAAAGGAGTACTGTCATGTTTTGTCTTAGATTGTCTTGTCATTATGCTTTCCCTTCTGTTCGTTTCCCCCTGCTGGTCTTATTAGGTTCGTTCCCCTTTTTCTATCCCTCTCTCTCCCCCTCCCTCTCTCTACTCTCTCTATCGTTCCGTTCCTGCTCCCAGCTGTTCCTATTCCCCTAATCATCATTTAGTCTTCCCACACCTGTTCCTTATCTTTTCCCCTGATTAGAGTCCCTATTTCTTCCCTTGTTTTCCGTTCCTGTCCTGTCGGATCCTTGTCTAGTGTTCACCGTGCTGTGTCTATGTATTGCCCTGTCGTGTCGTGTTTCCCTCAGATGCTGCGTGGTGAGCAGGTGTCTGAGTCTGCTACGTTCAAGTGCCTTCCCGAGGCAACCTGCAGTTCTTGATCAAGTCTCCAGTCTGTTCTCGTCATTACGAGTAGTATTATGCCTTTTGTTTGTAAAGTAACTTTACTGGATTAAAAACTCTGTTTTCGCCAAGTCGCTTTTGGGTCCTCATTCACCAGCATAACAGAAGGATCCGACCAAGGAATGGACCCAGCGACTACAGATGCTCGTAACACTGCCGTCGAGATCCAAGGAGCTATGCTCGGCAGACACGAGCAGGAATTGTCTGCTGCTCGCCATGCTGTGGAGAACCTGGCCGCTCAGGTTTCCGACCTCTCTGGACAGTTCCAGAGTCTTCGTCTCGTGCCACCTGTTACTTCCTGGCCTGCCGAGCCTCCGGAACCTAGGGTTAATAACCCACCTTGCTACTCCGGGCAGCCCACGGAGTGCCGCTCCTTTCTCACCCAGTGTGATATTGTGTTCTCTCTCCAACCCAACACATACTCTAGCGAGAGAGCTCGGGTTGCTTACGTCATTTCACTCCTTACTGGCCGGGCTCGAGAGTGGGGCACAGCTATCTGGGAGGCAAGGGCTGATTGTTCTAACAATTACCAGAACTTTAAAGAGGAGATGATTCGGGTTTTTGACCGTTCAGTTTTTGGTAGGGAGGCTTCTAGGGCCCTGGCTTCCCTATGCCAAGGTGATCGATCCATAACGGATTACTCTATAGAGTTTCGCACTCTTGCTGCCTCTAGTGACTGGAACGAGCCGGCGCTGCTCGCTCGTTTTCTGGAGGGACTCCACGCAGTGGTCAAAGATGAGATTCTCTCTCGGGAGGTTCCTTCCAGTGTGGACTCTTTGATTGCTCTCGCCATCCGCATAGAACGACGGGTAGATCTTCGTCACCAAGCTCGTGGAAGAGAGCTCGCGTCAACGGTGTTTCCCTGCTCCGCATCGCAACCATCTCCCTCCTCTGGCTCAGAGACTGAGCCCATGCAGCTGGGAGGTATTCGCATCTCGACCAAGGAGAGGGAACGGAGGATCACCAACCGCCTGTGCCTCTATTGCGGATTTGATGGACATTTTGTCAATTCATGTCCAGTAAAGGCCAGAGCTCATCAGTAAGCGGAGGGCTACTGGTGAGCGCTACTACTCAGGTCTCTTCATCTAGATCCTGTACTACTATGTCGGTCCATCTACGCTGGACCGGTTCGGGTGCTACATGCAGTGCCTTGATTGACTCTGGGGCTGAGGGTTGTTTCATGGACGAAGCATGGGCTCGGAAACATGACATTCCTTTCAGACAGTTAGACAAGCCTACGCCCATGTTTGCCTTAGATGGTAGTCATCTTCCCAGTATCAGATTTGAGACACTACCTTTAACTCTCACAGTATCTGGTAACCACAGTGAGACTATTTCTTTTTTGATTTTTCGTTCACCTTTTACACCTGTTGTTTTGGGTCATCCCTGGCTAGTATGTCATAATCCTTCTATTAATTGGTCTAGTAATTCTATCCTATCCTGGAACGTTTCTTGTCATGTGAAGTGTTTAATGTCTGCCATCCCTCCCATTTCTTCTGTCCCCACTTCTCAGGAGGAACCTGGCGATTTGACAGGAGTGCCGGAGGAATATCATGATCTGCGCACGGTCTTCAGTCGGTCCCGAGCCAACTCCCTTCCTCCTCACCGGTCGTATGATTGTAGTATTGATCTCCTTCCGGGGACCACTCCTCCTCGGGGTAGACTATACTCTCTGTCGGCTCCCGAACGTAAGGCTCTCGAGGATTATTTATCTGTGTCTCTTGACGCCGGTACCATAGTGCCTTCTTCCTCTCCGGCCGGGGCGGGGTTCTTTTTGTTAAGAAGAAGGACGGTACTCTGCGCCCCTGCGTGGATTATCGAGGGCTGAATGACATAACGGTTAAGAATCGTTATCCGCTTCCCCTTATGTCATCAGCCTTCGAGATTCTGCAGGGAGCCAGGTGCTTTACTAAGTTGGACCTTCGTAACGCTTACCATCTCGTGCGCATCAGAGAGGGGGACGAGTGGAAAACGGCGTTTAACACTCCGTTAGGGCATTTTGAGTACCGGGTTCTGCCGTTTGGTCTCGCCAATGCGCCAGCTGTTTTTCAGGCATTAGTTAATGATGTTCTGAGAGACATGCTGAACATCTTTGTTTTTGTCTATCTTGACGATATCCTGATTTTTTCACCGTCACTCGAGATTCATGTTCAGCACGTTCGACGTGTTCTACAGCGCCTTTTAGAGAATTGTCTCTACGTAAAGGCTGAGAAGTGCTCTTTTCATGTCTCCTCCGTTACTTTTCTCGGTTCCGTTATTTCCGCTGAAGGCATTCAGATGGATTCCGCTAAGGTCCAAGCTGTCAGTGATTGGCCCGTTCCAAGGTCACGTGTCGAGTTGCAGCGCTTTTAGGTTTCGCTAATTTCTATCGCCGTTTCATTCGTAATTTCGGTCAAGTTGCTGCCCCTCTCACAGCTCTTACTTCTGTCAAGACGTGTTTTAAGTGGTCCGGTTCCGCCCAGGGAGCTTTTGATATTCTAAAAGAACGTTTTACGTCCGCTCCTATCCTCGTTACTCCTGACGTCACTAGACAATTCATTGTCGAGGTTGACGCTTCAGAGGTAGGCGTGGGAGCCATTCTATCCCAGCACTTCCAGTCTGACGATAAGGTTCATCCTTGCGCTTATTTTTCTCATCGCCTGTCGCCATCTGAGCGCAACTATGATGTGGGTAACCGTGAACTGCTCGCCATCCGCTTAGCCCTAGGCGAATGGCGACAGTGGTTGGAGGGGGCGACCGTTCCTTTTGTCGTTTGGACAGACCATAAGAACCTTGAGTACATCCGTTCTGCCAAACGACTTAATGCCCGTCAAGCTCGTTGGGCGTTGTTTTTCGCTCGTTTCGAGTTTGTGATTTCTTACCGTCCGGGTAGCAAAAACACCAAGCCTGATGCCTTATCCCGTCTGTTTAGTTCTTCTGTGGCTTCTACTGATCCCGAGGGGATTCTTCCTTATGGGCGTGTTGTCGGGTTGACAGTCTGGGGAATTGAAAGACAGGTTAAGCAAGCACTCACGCACGCACACTGCGTCGCCGCGCGCTTGTCCTAGTAACCTCCTTTTCGTTCCTGTTTCCACTCGTCTGGCTGTTCTTCAGTGGGCTCACTCTGCCAAGTTAGCTGGTCATCCCGGTGTTCGAGGCACTCTTGCGTCTATTCGCCAGCGCTTTTGGTGGCCGACTCAGGAGCGTGACACGCGCCGTTTCGTGGCTGCTTGTTCGGACTGCGCGCAGACTAAGTCGGGTAACTCTCCTCCTGCCGGTCGTCTCAGACCGCTCCCCATTCCTTCTCGACCATGGTCTCACATCGCCCTAGACTTCATTACCGGTCTGCCTTTGTCTGCGGGGAAGACTGTGATTCTTACGGTTGTCGATAGGTTCTCTAAGGCGGCACATTTCATTCCCCTCGCTAAACTTCCTTCCGCTAAGGAGACGGCACAAATCATTATCGAGAATGTATTCAGAATTCATGGCCTCCCGTTAGACGCCGTTTCAGACAGAGGCCCACAATTCACGTCACAGTTTTGGAGGGAGTTCTGTCGTTTGATTGGTGCGTCCGTCAGTCTCTCTTCCGGGTTTCATCCCCAGTCTAACGGTCAAGCAGAGAGGGCCAATCAGACGATTGGTCGCATACTACGCAGCCTTTCTTTCAGAAACCCTGCGTCTTGGGCAGAACAGCTCTCCTGGGCAGAATACGCTCACAACTCGCTTCCTTCGTCTGCTACCGGGTTATCTCCGTTTCAGAGTAGTCTGGGTTACCAGCCTCCTCTGTTCTCATCCCAGCTTGCCGAGTCCAGCGTTCCCTCCGCTCAAGCGTTTGTCCAACGTTGTGAGCGCACCTGGAGGAGGGTGAGGTCTGCACTTTGCCGTTACAGGGCACAGACTGTGAGAGCCGCCAATAAACACAGGATTAAGAGTCCAAGGTATTGTTGCGGCCAGAGAGTGTGGCTTTCCACTCGCAACCTTCCTCTTACGACAGCTTCTCGTAAGTTGACTCCGTGGTTCATTGGTCCGTTCCGTGTCTCCCAGGTCGTCAATCCTGTCGCTGTGCGACTGCTTCTTCCGCGACATCTTCGTCGCGTCCATCCTGTCTTCCATGTCTCCTGTGTCAAGCCCTTTCTTCGCACCCCGTTCGTCTTCCCTCCCCCTCCCGTCCTTGTCGAGAGCGCACCTATTTACAAGGTACGTAAGATCATGGACATGCGTTCTCGGGGACGGGGTCACCAATACTTAGTGGATTGGGAGGGTTACGGTCCTGAGGAGAGGAGTTGGGTTCCGTCTCGGGACGTGCTGGACCGTTCACTTATTGATGATTTCCTCCGTTGCCGCCAGGATTCCTCTCGAGTGCGCCAGGAGGCGCTCGGTGAGTGGGGGGTACTGTCATGTTTTGTCTTAGATTGTCTTGTCATTATGCTTTCCCTTCTGTTCGTTTCCCCCTGCTGGTCTTATTAGGTTCGTTCCCTTTTTCTATCCCTCTCTCTCCCCTCCCCTCTCTCCTCTCTCTATCGTTCCGTTCCTGCTCCCAGCTGTTCCTATTCCCCTAATCATCATTTAGTCTTCCCACACCTGTTCCTTATCTTTTCCCCTGATTAGAGTCCCTATTTCTTCCCTTGTTTTCCGTTCCTGTCCTGTCGGATCCTTGTCTAGTGTTCACCGTGCTGTGTCTATGTATTGCCCTGTCGTGTCGTGTTTCCCTCAGATGCTGCGTGGTGAGCAGGTGTCTGAGTCTGCTACGTTCAAGTGCCTTCCCGAGGCAACCTGCAGTTCTTGATCAAGTCTCCAGTCTGTTCTCGTCATTACGAGTAGTATTATGCCTTTTGTTTGTAAAGTAACTTTACTGGATTAAAAACTCTGTTTTCGCCAAGTCGCTTTTGGGTCCTCATTCACCAGCATAACAAGTACTCTCTCAACTCTTCAAAGACATCCGATTGGTATATCCGCTGTAAGATTTTCACTTTTAGCATCCACTTCCGAGGAATTGTTTTGTAATTTCCAAACTGTAAAATACGACATTGTTTGTCACAGAAGTAGGGTCAATGTTATCTTTCGAAAATAAGAGCCTACACTGATGAACTATCAGAGTTATAGCTGAGACCTTTCCATTTCCTTTCAATGTGAATGGAATACTTACAGATGAGTTGTTCGCTGCACAGTGCCCCCATGAGGACATTAAGTTTTTCATGTATATCAACCAAAACGATGTCTTTGGAACTGTTTTGTTGCTATCAGTGTTTTTTGGGTCACTTTTTAGGTAATTCTGTATAACGACATTGTAATAACTAAACTTTTGATATGCCTTACGAAATGTTTAATAATATTGAAAGTGTATAGAAAATATACTTGAAGGTGCTGTAACAACTTTTTTTCCTAGATTGAGATGGATTCCCATTGATCACAACTACAAGTACTGTAGTGGGTGCCTGCCATCGTTGTAACATTTAACCACATAGTAATTACTTTGATGTGTTGCACTTTACATTAAGTTGCTTGTTCCTGTGTGGAAACATTGCAGTTACAATACTTTTCATTACAACAACATCGTAATAACTGACAATTGGATATGTCCTGTGAAAGATGTAATTGCGTCGAAAGTACATTGTAATTACACTTACAGGTGCTGTAACACCATGTATTCTACATGGAAGTGTATTTTCCCAACGATTGTAATAAAAAGGTTTATCCTACTGTGTTTCACTTTACTTGAAGCTGCTCACTCATAAGTACATTAACATTATACATGACATTATTTTTGAACAACAGTTTACTTACATTACATCCTTGAAGCCAGGGAAATAAACGCAAAATCCGTTGTCAAAGGAAGTTAACATAGCATTTACAAAGGTTACACCATTATGTGTTTCACCTAACATTTAAGTTGCTTGTTCTTGGGTAGGTACTGTACACTATAGTTACTTGCATACCCATAGTAAATACATTGCTCTTACATTTAGTTCAGTACATCCTTTCAGCCAAATAATATGGAAATAAGATAACTTAAGCTTTAGTTAATGATAGGGTGTGTTTACAACAGCTGACAGAGGCCTAGCTTATTTTGGTGCTAGTGATTTATGTCATTGGAACAAGGTTACGTATTAGGATGCATAGTTAACATGGTGCCTCACAGCAGAATGCAAAAGTGTCATTAAAAGAACATAACAGTTACATTTGGAACAAGACATCTTGTAATTACATACACTACCTGTCACGCCTTGGTCATAGTATTTTGTGTTTTCGTTATATATTTGGTCAGGCCAGGGTGTGACATGGGTTTAAAATGTTGTGTTTCGTATTGGGGTTTTGTGGCATTGGGATTGCGGCTGAGTAGGGGTGTGTCTAGCATAGGCTTGGCTGCCTGAGGCGGTTCTCAATCAGAGTCAGGTGATTCTCGTTGTCTCTGATTGGGAACCATATTTAGGTAGCCTGGGTTTAACTGTGTATTTTGTGGGTGATTGTTCCTGTCTCTGTGTAGTTGTTCACCAGACAGGCTGTATTAGGTTTTCACGTTCCGTTTGTTGTTTTTCTATTTGTATAGTTATTTCATGTATCGCTTTTTTTCATTAAAGACATGAGTAACCACCACGCTGCATTTCGGTCCGACTCTCTTTCGACAAACGAACGCCGTTACACTACCGTTCAAACGTTTTAGAACACCTACTCATTCAAGAGTTTTTCTTTATTTAGACTATCTTCCGCATTGTAGAATAATAGAGAAGTGTAGTAACCAAGAAAGTGTTAAACCAATCAAAATATATTTTATATTTGAGATTCTTCAAATAGCCACTCTTTCACTTGATAACAGCTTTGCACACTCTTGGAATTCCCTCAACCAGCTTCATGCATTTCAATTAACATGTGTGCCTTCTTAAAAGTACATTTGTGGAATATATTTCCTTCTTAATGCATTTGAGCCAATCAGTTGTGTTGTGACAAGGTAGGGGGTATACAGAAGATAGCCCTAATTGGTAAAATACAAATTGTGTATTGATCAGTATGTTGTTGTAGGTGGTACAGAATCCACCAACATCGCTACCAACCCCTAGCTCTGCACAAAGTGAAGCTAAGTTGCCCAAAATGTTTACAAGCTCCTTCTGGTCCTTCTGTAGCTCAGTTGGTAGAGCATGGCGCTTGTAACGCCAGGGTAGTGGGTTTGATTCCCGGGACCACCCATACGTAGAATGTATGCACACATGACTGTAAGTCGCTTTGGATAAAAGCGTCAGCTAACTGGCATATATTATTATTATTATTATACAAGCTGACAGCTAAGACAGCTCAATTTACAGTAAGCATGGTATAAACATGAATTGGGTTGTGTTTGTATGGTTTGTGTTTCTGTTATGGGGATACAGGTGGTTTCATCAATTCAGTCTACCCGTCTTCTCTTTTAAACTTTTCTTTTTGTAAAACTAAAGTTATCTGGAGTCATTCCACAGTGCCCTGCTGAGAAAATACCCTAAAGCGGGGGCATTTTGGGTACACAAGCAGGATGGAGCGGACACACCTTGCAGTTATAGAGCACAACAAGATTGTGGGCCAGAAACCAGCAAGGGGCACTGAAAGGTATAAAATCAAGACTACAACAGTAATGACACAGCCACCTCATTCTTCTCTCTGCAGATTCTCAAAACACAATACAAAGACACGTCTACAAAAATCCATGTAAAGGGCTACTATTGACAAGAATGATCTGTCAAAGTCAATGGGCTGGGGGAGGTTTACAGACAGTACTTTGAGATGAGGATTATTTTGGGGGGGTTGTGCAGGGTTGTGTTGAGACAGTAAATGAATTGTTGCGATTGAGGTGCCATTTCTCCTTTATCTCCCATACATAAAAATTCATACTGTGTAAGAACAGCCTACCTAAGACATTTCACACCTTATTTAGCACCCCCACAGCCCATTGCCTTTGTTGACTGATCTTTCCTCTCAAAATCAGCTCCCAATGTCCCCTAATTGTCGCTAGCCGGTCATATTCGGTTGATACCTTTACCAACAAAGGCGTGTTGCCCTACGTCCCTTCCACAAAAAAAGTGTAAAATGCTAACACTACAACCATGTCTTTCCGGGAGACCTGCAGTACCAGCAACTAGTCTGCAAGAGGACCAAACAGTTGGTGGCTAGGAAGCCCTACACCACTTTCGGCAGATAGTTATCCAGCTGGTCATTCACCGAAGACAGGACAAGCCCATCACCATAAGCACAAAGAGTCTCGGCTTCTCCAGCCCACCACGCCAAACACAATTGCCAGTGTGCTGAAGCCGGATAAAGGACTATGCCTATGTTTACACAGGCAGCACAATTCTGATCTTTTCTTCACTAATAGGTATTTTGACTAATCAGATCAGTCATGAAAAAGGTCTGGTGTCAGAATTAGGCTGCCTGTGTAAACGCAGCCAGTGTGGCTCAGCAGCATAAGACCATGTAGAACAGGGGATTCCAACCCTGTTCCTGGAGAGCTGCTGTACCTCCTGAAGGCTTTGGCTCCAACTCTAATTGTAACTAATCTGGTTCAGAATATCAACCAGCTAATTATTAGAAGCAGGTGTGCTAGTTTAGCGTTGCAGAGAACCTATAACAGTGTTGAAGAGCCCTGATGTAGAAACATCTTAAAAAATATATATGGTTATTTTCAATCAATCTTTGAAATTTGTCTGCCCTTATGGATTCACAGAATATATGCATATATATTTAAGACGTACAGGGCTCTGTAGCATCAAACATATGCTAGACATTCAGATATCCAAAGAATGTTTATTTGTGACTGATTTGGTCTTATGTAGCAACATTTGAAATTGTGTTTTTTTACATTGGATAAAAGTAGACTCAAAATGGTACAGTGCATTCGGAAAGTATTCAGACATTTAGTTTTTCCACATTTTGTTACGTTACAGCCTTATTTAAAAAAAAATCCTCATCAATCTACACACAATACTCCATAATGACAAAGCAAAAACAGGTTTTTAGAAATGTTTGCTAATTTATTTAAAATATAAAATTAAAAAACCCTTTACTCGGTATGTTGTTGATGCACATTAGGCAGCGATTACAGCCTTGAGTCTTCTTAGGTATGACGCTACAAGCTTGGCACAAGCTTGGAGAGTTTCTCCCATTCTTCTCTGCATATCCTCTCAAGCTCTGTCAGGTAGGATAGGGAGCGTCGCAGCACAGCTATTTTCAGGTCTCTCAAGAGATGTTCGATTGGGTTCAAGTCCAGGCTCTGGCTGGGCCACTCAAGGATATTCAGAGACTTGTCTCGAAGCCACTCCTGTCTTTTCTGTGTGCTTAGGGTCGTTGTCCTGTTGGAAGGTGAACCTTTGCCCCAGTCTGAGGTCCCCCACCTTGCTTCATTCTAGGGATGGTTTTGGCCAGGTGATGAGCAGTGCCTCCCATCTCCAAAGTGAACTCTGGAGCTCTATCAGAGTGATCATCGGGGTCTTGGTCATCTCCCTGACCAAGGCTAGATTGTTCAGTTTGACCAAGCGGCCAGCTCTATGAAAAGTCTGGGTACTTCCAAACTCCTTTCATTTAAGAATGATGGAGGCCACTGTGTTTTTGGGGACCTTCAATGCTGCAGAATTATTTTGGTACCCTTCCACAGATCTGTGCCTCGACACAATCCTGTCTCAAAGCTCTGAGGACAATTGCTTCGACCTGATGGCTTGGTTTTTGCTCTGACATGTACTGTCAACTGTGGGACCTTATATAGACAGGTGTGTGCCTTTCCAAATCATATCCAATCTATTGAATTTGCCACAGGTGGACTCCATCTCAAGGATGATCAATGGAAACTCAATGAGCTCAGGATGCACCTGAGCTCAATTCCGTGTCTCATAGGGTTATGATAATAATGTATTTCATTTAGCAAATGTTCTAAAAACCTTTTTTTGCTTTGACATTATGGGATATTGTGTGTAGATTGATGAGGAAAATGTTTTATTTAATACATTTTAGAATAAGGCTGTAACACAAAAATTCAAGGGGTATGAAAACTTTCCGAATGCACTGTATATAAAAAAGTACGTGGACAACCCTTGAAATTAGTGGGTTCAGTTATTTCAGCCATAAACCATTGCTGACAGGTATATAAAATTGAGTACACAGTCATGCAATTTCTATAGACAAACATTGACTGTAGAATGGCCTTACTGAAGAGCTCAGTGACTTTCAACATGCCACCTTTCCAACAAGTCAGTTCATAAAACTTCTGCCCTGTTAGAGCTTCCCCGGTCAACTTTAGGTGTTGTTATTGTGAAGTGGAAACGTCTAGGAGCAACAAATACTCAGCCGTGAAGTGGTTGGCCACACAAGGTGACTGAATGGCACCGCCGAGTGTTGAAGTACATAGCTTGTAAAAAATTGCCTGTCCTCGATTGCAACGCTCACTAATGAGTTCCAAACTGCCTCTGGAAGCAATTTCAGCACAATAACTGTTTGTCGGGAGCAGCCACACATAAGCCTAAGATCATCGTGCCCAATGCCAAGCGTTGGCTGGAGTGGTGTAAAGCACGCTGCCATTGGACTCTGGAGCAATGGAATCGCTTCACAATCTGATAGTCCGACAGATGAATCTGGGTTTGGCGGATACCAGGAGCACGCAACCTGGCCGAATTCATTTTAAATTGTATTTATTTATTATTTATTTAGTAAATATTTTCTTACGTCTATTTTCTTAAAACTGCAAATATTGGTTAAGGTTTTGTGAGTTAGCACGTGGAAGAGGAATAACAGTCTGCGGCTGTTTTTCATGGTTCGAGCTAGGCCCCTTAGTTGCAGTGAAGATAAATCTTAACGCTATCTTAACATACAGTGACATTCTAGACAATTCTGTGCTTCCAACTTTGTGTCAACAGTTTGAGGAAGGCACTTTCCTGTTTCAGTATGACAATGCCCCCATGCACAAAGGGAGGTTCATACAAAAATATTTTCTCTATATCAGTGTGGAAGAACTTGATTGACCTGCACAGAGGCCTGACCACAACCCCATTGAACACCTTTGGGATTAATTGGACCCAGAATATGTGAACATAGCGTAGCAAGGAGCGGAGTGTGCCCGATTTGACTGGAGCGTGGAGCGAGATTCCCAAAGGCTGGAGCATCGGCCTCTCGCCCACTCCAATTTTGCGCTCACTTCACAAGCTCAGGGCATGCCCAGCATGCATTTGTAGTCTAATTGTGTGCTGCTATAGCCCCTTTCTTTAGCTGCCGTCATGGAGTTCGTAAAATATTTTCATAAAGAAACTGATAAAACACACAGGTGCTAAATCAAGGTGACTTACAAAGATGAGGACTAAGAGCAAGAGAGGGAGTGCGGTGATGTAGTGTCCACAACTAAAGAATCATTATGGAATGTGAAAAGACACGTGTCCCAAAAGCATATGATGGTGTACTTGCACATGCTAAAGAAAGGAACCAGCTGGGTGGATAACTAAGTCTGTCTTTGTAGCATATTATTTATTATTTTTTAAATCTGATCCCTTAAACGTTTTGCTCATTTTCATTCTATTATCTATACAATAAGCCATTATTGATTTGGCCCAATAGGCCTGGCATATTCCCACGTTCAAGGAGCTTTACATTTTGATGGGGTTATTTTGCCAAAAGCCCTTTAGGCCTACCTATAGAAAAATTTTCTGCATCTCTGCCCAGCTTGGCAAGAGTGGCCAAAGGTGTGTTCAACATCCCCAGGGGCTCTGCAAGTGCAGAGACGATAAAATCCGCTGCTGACCAACTCTCCAGGCAGCATTGCATGAGCCTGAAACCACAGACTGGCCTAACTCGTGTTTTTTTATTTATTCAAAGGCACTAATGAGTCCATTTTTGTTTAATTTGTATTTCATTCTAATTCAGTCACAGCCTATGGGCAATTTATAGAATATAACCATTTAATACAACGGAATGTTATTTAAATGCTGAGCGCTATATGCGCTTGCCAGCTTATTGTGTCACACTCGCAAATGCTTCACAATGTATTTATTTGTACGATATAGCCTTGAAATAATTGAAATAATGTAGCATAAATAATTCCTTCCGTTCCTTCTTAGGCTCCCTGACTGGCTCCGGACCTATTTAGAGTGTTTATATGCTGTGTAATATGACATGTAGTCTATTTGAAATGATGTTTGCTTCTTACATTCACCTTTTCATGTTTACTAAAATACTTGGTTTGGTTTCAATACCTCAAAAACTATTTGTAGGTCCAGGTAATCACAAAAATAGCCTGGCCTAACTGCCTAACATCAGTGCAAGACCTCACTAATGCTATTGTGGCTGAATGAAAGCAAGTCCCTGCAGCAATGTTTCAACATTGCTGCAGTGGAAAGCCAGAAAAGCAGAAAAGCAGAAAAGTGGGAAACAACTCCATATTTATGCCCATGATTATGGAATGAGATGTTCGACGAGCAGGTGTCCACATACTTTTGGCATGGAGTGTATGGCTAGTTATTTAGCTAACTTAGTCATCCGGCGCGCGAAGACCTGCCCTGCCTTCCTCCTGGGCAATTATGTGTGAAACACATTTCACTGTCCTAGAAATGCCTCAGACATGATTAAAACAAGCCCAGATTCCCCCAGGGTGATATTCCCCTTTAAAAGGATTCAATGCATTAAGGAGAGCGCAACAGTACCAAGGACACCTTGGTCAAACTGTAAAGGAAGTCTATGGCCTGTATCGAATGTCTATGGCCAACCCAAGGACACAACTTTCTCTCAAGACTGACTTTGAAGATCTGTCAATCATTGAATCATTACACAAATGAATATGTCAGCTTGGGCGACATATATTTACAATGGTTAAATGGTTCTGCTTTTGACATTCTAATGGGACCATGTAGTTATTTAGCATAGGCTTTGATGATCCAGCTAGATTACAGTAAGAGCATAAAAGGCTGAACAATGACAGCATAAAAACAGACATACAAAATGCATCATTACATGACTTTTAAAGTCCTTTTTTATCCTCCCACACATGCTCTGGCATGGTTATAATCGCAAACCTCCTGCAGCAGTAATGCATTAAATGTATGATTTGAGTGTGAACAACCTTGTTACAAATATCTGTTTGTCCTGCGCCAACAGCCAGCAGTCAAGCAGAGATATCTCACTCTGCTTCTCCTGAATGCCTGTCTTATGCTAATATATCCCCCCCCCCCCACTCAGACACGGGCCACTTTGAGCAGATTCCCAGCCATGTTTGCATAGTGATTCAGAAAAATACAACTTTTGGAAAATCCCTGCATTGCTTGGTAAGCTAAAGCTTTCCAGTCGACCAGCTTCCAATTCAATCCAGCTGAGATTGCTCTCCACCAAAAGCATTATCGCCTCCGTACAGCAACCGAAATGGCACAATCAACAATGACAAAGGGCTTGCTTTAAATATAATGTTGCAATTAACATACCGGTATAGCCAGCTGAAGTTACTACTACTCAAAAACCAATATGGCTGTTCGTTTGGTAAAGCTGATTGATCTCTGCAAAGTCAAATCCGTTAATAGGGAACACATGGGGTGAAGAGAAACAATATATTCTAGATGGATTAAGATTCCCTTTGATTGTCTGGGACATATGGAAAAGGCAGGGGGCTCAGAATGAATGGTGATTAGTGCTAAACACATGGAGTGAACATGAATTACTGTCTAAAGAAGGAGAATTGACAGGATCTACAGATTACTGGGGAGGTCTCTCCATCCCTCGACATCTTTCTTCACACAATTAGCAAATAACATTTGGCGTTTAGATTCCCCGTCGTGTCCGGAGACCTTAATACAAATTGTTGTGGGGAGGATAGAATGAAATGCTCCAATTCCAAATTTGAGATGGGCTCAGCCAATGGAAAACCAATGTGATCTAAATGGGCCTCATTCACTATCAGTGGCTGCAGGCTGCTCCATTTCCACTGCGTCATTACTCTGTTCTGTGGAGTCTGTCCGAGGTGCTACAGTCCAGGAAATACAACGTGCAAATCAAGGAAAAAACAAAAGCCATCAGATGTGGGAAAGGATTTTTGTCAGAAATATTGCATAAGGAGTTTTGTTCGGTTTTGTTCACACTTAGTGAGTGTGTCATGTCGTTGAGACTGCTTCGTACACCGAGGAGTTCAGACATCAGATATCAGTCTGAGTGACTTCAGTTGTGAAAGTAGTAAGAGATTCAGCTTTTAAGGAAGGCAAGTGTGGGTATCACAAGCAGAATGAGGGAGGGTATTGCTGGAGTGTATTACTGTCACAGTCAAATTTAGGGAATCATCACACCCTCTACAAGGTGTCAAAAGCATTCCACAGGGATGCTGGCCTATGTTGATTCCAATGCTTCCCACAGTTGTCAGTTGACTAGATTTCCTTTGAGTGGTGGACAATTCTTGATACACACGGGAAACTGTTGAGCATGAAAAACCCAGCAGCGTTGAAGTTCTTGACACAGCCCATCCAACTACCTCCTCCCCATACTGTATTTAATGCACCCCAGTATCTCTACTTGCACATTAATCTTCTGCACATCTTCCACTCCAGTGTTTAATTGCTATATTGTAATTACTTCGTAGTTACTTTGAAATGACTTTTCTACTGTATTATTGACTGTATGTTTGTTTATTCCATGTGTAACTCTGTGTCGTTGTATGTGTCGAACTGCTTTGCTTTATCTTGGCCAGGTCACAGTTGTAAATGAGAACTTGTTCTCAACTCGCATACCTGGTTAAATAAAGGTGAAAAAAACGACAACAAAAACCAGTGCTCCTGGCACCTGCTACCATAACCTGTTTCTAAGGCACTTCAATATTTTCTCTTACCCATTCACCCTCTGAATGGCACACATACACAATCATTGAGACAATTGAGACATGGGTTGTGTATGAGTGCCATGTACTGTATGTGTGCCTCCTTCCCTTAATCTACACAGATTGAAGTGGATTTAACAAGTGACATCAATGAGGGATCTTAGCTTTCAACTGGATTCACCTGGTCAGTCTATATCATGGAAAGAGCAGGCGTCCTTAACATTTTGAAAACTCAGTGTAGTTCACCAGTCCAATAGTGTCTTATCTCACCACCTTATCTTTCTGAACAGGTCTCTAACTGAATATTCACCATCATTGAAAAATGGCTACGGTCAGAAACCACAGCAGTCCCTTGGCTTGCAGTCCCTTGCTCCAGTCTGCCTGTACGTACTTCATTATCGATAGTGTCCCATATAATGCCTATTTGCAAGTCTTGTTGCCTATTTGCAAGTCTCGTTGCCTATGTACTACAGTAAGATGCATTGTCCACTGTGTTGGTGCACATTTGAGCTAAATACGTTTCAGAAAAATCTCAAATCTAAAATGTAGGGAGGGAAAAAGAAACCTCTCTGAGGAACTCAGAGAACATCGGTATATCTGACTTTCTTAGTGCAGCTTGTTGAAGGCAATTAAGCAGAGATGCAAAACTCCAGAATTGACATGGTATACAAACTTAGTTATGCTTATAAAACTTAACACCCGCCACCAACCCCTTTCCTCATCTACCTAAGCTGTCGCCCCTGCTTTGTACAACATTCCCTTAGCTGTGGAGTCAGCAAGCTAATCTAATCAAGCATGTGCTGTAGCGAGAACCTTTGGAGATATAAAAAATGATGTCATCAGTTGTGAACTCCTTTCTCCCATTCTGTTTCTAGGCCAACAGTTGCCAATCTTTACTTTTGGGGGCCGAATTGGCTGTTTTCTTTAAAAAATATATATGTATACAGTATATATAGTGCATTCAGAAAGTTTTCAGACCCCATCACCTTTTCCACATTTTGTTACATTACAGCCTTGTTCTAAAAATGATTTAATTGTTTTTTCCCCTCTTCAATCTACACACAAATACCTTATGACAAATCAAAAATGTGTAAAAAAATAATAATGAAATATCACATTTACATAAGTATTCAGATCCTTTACTCAGTACTTTGTTGAAGCACGTTTGGCCTCGAGTCTTCTTGGGTATGATGCTACAAGCTTGGCATACCTGTATTTGGGGGGGTTTCACCCATTCTTCTCTGCAGAGCCTCTCACGCTTTGTCAGGTTGCATGGGAAGCATCGCTGTACAGATATTTTCAGGTCTCTCCAGAGATGTTAGATCGGATTCAAGTCCGGGCTCCGGCTGGTCCACTCAAGGACATTCAGAGATTTGTGCCGAAGCCACTCCTGCGTTGTCAACCAGCTAAGCAACCAGCTAATTATTAGAAGCAGGTGTGCTAGATTAGGGTTGGAGTGAAAACCTACAGTATGGTGGCTCTCCAGGAACAGGGTTGAAGAGACCTGATGTAGAAACACCTTAAAAAAATTGATATTTTCAATCAATCTTTGAAATTTGTCTGCCCTTATGGATTCACCGAAGATATTTATATATTTTTAATTTGTACAGGGCTCTGTAGCATCAAACATATGCTAGACATCCAGATATCCAAAGAATGTTTATTTGTGACCGACTGCCTTGATTTGGTCTTATACATTTGAAATGGTGTTTTTTACATTGGATAAAAGTAAAGATTCAAAATGGTACAGTGCATTCGGAAAGTAGGCAGACACATTCACTCTGGCTGGGCCACTCAAGGACCTTCAGAGACTTGTCTCGAAGCCACTCCTGTCTTTTCTGTGTGCTTAGGGTCATTGTCCTGTTGGAAGGTGAACCTTCCCCACAGTCTGAGGTCCTGAGCGCTCTAGAGCAGGTTTTCATTAAGGATCTCTCTGTTTTTTGCTTCATTCATCTTTCCCTCGATCCCAGTCCCTGCCGTTGAAAAACATCCCCACGTCATGATGCTGCCACCACCATGCTTCACCATAGGGATGGTGCCAGGATTCCTCCAGTTTTGGCATTTGGCATTCAGGCCAAATAGTTCAATCTTGGTTTCTCCAAACGGGCATGTTTCTTTTACTGAGGAGTGGCTTCCGTCTGTTCATTCTACCATAAAGTCCTGATTGGTGGAGTGCTGCAGAGATTGTTGTCCCATCTTCACAGAGGAATTCTAGAGCTATGTCAGAGTAACCATCAGGTTCTCGGTCCCCTCTCTGTTCAAGGCCCTTCTCCCCCCATTGCACAGTTTGGCCGGGCGGCCAGCTCTAGGAAGAGTCTTGGCGGTTCCAACTTCTTCTATTTAAGAATGATGGAAGCCACAGTGTTCCTGGGGACCTTCAATGCTGCAGAAATGTTTTGGAACCCTTCCCCAGATCTGTGCCTCAACACAATCCTATCTTGTTGCTCTACGGACAATTCCTTCGACCTCATGGCTTTGTTTTTGCTCTGACGTACTGCCAACTGTGGAAACTGAAATAGGCAGGTGTGTGCCTTTCCAAATCATGTCCAATCAATTGCATTTACCACAGGTAGACTTCAATCAAGTTATAGAAACATCTCAAGGATTATCAATGGAAGCAGGATGCACCGGAGTTCAATTTCGTGTCTCATAGCGACGGGTGTGAATACTTATGTAAATAAGGTGTTTCTGTTTTTTATTGTTAATACATTTGCAAAAACTGTGTGTAAAGCTGTCTTCAAGGCAAATGTTGGATACTTTGAAGAAACTCATACGTCATATATTTAGATTTTTTAAACACTGTATATAACACACAATATGATTCCATATGTCTTATTTCAGAATTTTGACGTCTTCGATATTATTCTACGATTTAGAAAATAGTAAAAGTAAAGAAAAACCCTTGAAGGAGTATGTGTGTCCAACCTTTAGACTGGTACTGTATACATATTTCCTTAAATATCCTGTGTTGTGTGCTGATTCTTTACTCGGTCCTTCTGGAATGTACAGTAAATGCATGCCCATCTTTTGTGAGAAATTACCTGCAAAAAGTAAAAGTATTTAAAAGTATTTATAAAGCATAAATAGCACTCACTTTATATTAGGGGCTGTAAACACACTTTACTAATGATTATTAAATGGTTTATAAATGTGGGAGGAATTCATAACTGACGAACACAAACTTTATAAATGCCTTTATAAATGGTTTATTGTGGACCATTAAAGTAAAGTGTTACCCACTTTGGTACGACTGAATACATTCTCCCAATACCCTGGGTCCATGTATTAACATCTAGCCAATAACACTATGTAAGACTTATCCAGCTGTTGAAAGAAACCTGTACTCAAACTGTTATGCTGAATGTGCAATTTTTATGGGAGTGATGGTCTTCAATTAAGACCCCCTGGCATATTGCTGGACTAATGCTAAGTGATAATATGTTAATGTACTCAAATATTTGTTTACCACCTGCCCTTGGTGAGAAAAGAACAGCCATGGATATGTTGATGACTGTTGTGATTCAGCATTACTGTGTGTCTGGACCAAGCTGCCCCCTGTGATGACGCATCACTTTTTACCATAGCTGGCGGACATTTGTGAACTTTCTCAGCGTCTCACAAAACAGCAGAGGGACATTTTGGGACCCTCTTTGCAATGATATGTCTCCACGACAGAAAGATCAGAACTGAATTAATAACAGCACTCTGTAGAACAATAGAGTTTCAGTCAGACTCAATTAGTGATAAAGCATTTCAGACCCCAAAGGATCTGAGGGAAAAAAATCTCTGCTGAGTAATTTCACTAGTATTCACCTGAGACACAGACTGACATTTAAACCCTGATTAAAGCCATATGTTTAATGTTAAAGAAAGGTCAGATCTGGGTCATTCTCCATTATGTTATAAGCAATCCGAATCTTCCATTCCTCCAATCTCAATACTTGGTCAACATTGAGAGGACTTATTGGCGTAATAGCATATCATATTTCACATTTCACCTAATAGCATTTCAAATGTAGCTAAATACGAAGTTAGCTAAATGAAAAGTTAGCTAAATGGCAAGTTAGCGGGATGGCTAATATGGCTTCTGTATGGCTTCTTGACATTGAGGTAAGTATTGGTTGACCATAGACCTAAAAACTGTACAAAAAGACCTCAATGGATTTTCCGTTCTTCACAGACTCTGGTTAATCACTGGCCGATTGTTTTGGATCCTTTGTTAACGGCTGACATCTGAATCAGGGATGACTTAGCCTTGATGCCGATATCTGAGGTTGTCCTAAAGTTGAAACTGTACTTTCCGTTAAATTGTGCATGTGATTTTAGATGAGAAAGCAAGGCTGACTAGACTGTAGTGGGACACATATATTTAACCTCTGGAGGCATGTCTATTCTGTTATTTTGTCCTGCAGTTATTGATCAAACAAAAGGGGTTAGAAATGTCAGAGATTTCATTGTTGTTCAGCTCAGGCTGGCCTTTAGTTTAAATCCTATTAAGGAGTAACAGAGCATTCTCCTGTCTGTCATCAAGTCAAAATGTCAGAGAAAATTGGCACCTTTGCACCAAGTACAGAGAGAATTCAAATGAGGTAATCAAACATTTAAGGGGGCTAGAAACTTTTCTTTTTCTACTCGAAGGGCTGATACTTACCATTCATTACATGTTCAGCTGAACCTCAAGGCTCTCTGAGACACTTTAGCCCACTGAGCCAAGGAAGGAAGTAAATACGTAAGTATGTGATTTGTATTTATTAATTTATTTGGATTGCTGGCTAACATGCTGACATACTGTATTTCACATGGGTCCTTCTGAAATAAAATAGTCAATTTAATGCTTGAAAACTAGCAGTAGTACTGCCTTATCATTTATGCTAGTGAAGTCTGTACATATAAAAAGTACTGTGTGAGATACACACCATCCTCTGAGTGCTTTTTATACAGTTAGTTGGTTTACTGCTGTCTTTCCCCTAAAGCATTGTTTGAGGTTGTTTGAAATAGCCACCTGTCATTGTAAGATGGAAGCAGGCAGGCAGGAAGGGAGGGAGGGAGGTAGGTAGGTAGATGTAGCTCAGCACTTAGAGCCGTAATCACCCATGCACCCATGCCTATCTTAATTGAGATCTCCTTACACAACCCTGTAGAAACTATTGAATCCCATCTCTTTGGCAGTCAATGCCTTTTCAAAACAAAGTGCAGCCAGACTCAAATACAAATGCATTTAAAGAAGAAAAACGGAAGTAGAACATGGAAAGGAGATTTGATTAAGACATGCTTCTGAGATTGCACGATCTCATCCAATATTTTATTATGCATCTCTGTTGACCTAGTGGGCTACTTTTAGAGTTAATGTTTCTCTGGAATTCTACTGCAATTGACTGAATCAAAAAAGCTGCTGAAACATTCCTTTGATTAGTTTTATCACGTTCGGTAACAGCCACGGTAAAGCGAAATATAAAATTGCATTAGATATAAAAGTAGTCATTATCCATGTTTCCCACCCAGAGGTCCTCAGCTGTCTAAGCTTAATGATTCCCTGCAGATTGTCTCATAGCCCATTATAGAGAGCTGTTGTGGTCTTTCCGCTTCTAAAAACAAATGGCTTTTGTACACACTTGCGTTTTGAACACGATTGAATCCCAGCTGGGTAGTCCTTGGCCCATTTACTGGAACGACTTCCAGCTTGGTCAATGAAGCTTTGATGTATTTTCAGACTATGTTGAAAATATGTTCATAATGAATTACCATGTAGAAAAACCTCTAAGTACATGAATAAAACCTGTTTGCATCAATATGTTACGCATATGTTCATGTCAGGGGCTGAAGTGGTTCTCTTTGAGTACTACACTTATAAAATGAAATGCATGTTCACGCATCTGGTCGTGAATGTCATTACAGATTCAGAGAAAAAAAGTGTTGTGTGTGTGTGGTGAAGAAATTATTGTCAAAAATGTAATCCAGCAATAGACTGACAGAGTAGCCCTAGCACATAAATCAAAAGCGGCACGTGTCAGATTTGTTCCGGAGAGGTGCGAGTTTGACCTGGTGGCGAGGAAGGGCCTGATCGGGCTGATCTCCTGGGTGGTAATCCGACTCAACGTCTCATCTCCCTTAACCCCACCGCTGTCTGTCTGCTCTCCTCCCACCGCTGTCTGTCTGCTCTCCTCCCACCGCTGTCTGTCACTCACTGCTCCATTATTGATGTTCTTCGTATCTCCTGTCCATTCTTAGGCATGCTTTCTCATTTCTCTCTCTCTCTCTCTCTCTCTCTCTCTCTCTCTCTCTCTCTCTCTCTCTCTCTCTCTCCCCATCTCGTTTGCTCACATTATGAAGACAATGAAAAAGAAAGGGTCAGGGGAAATATCCCAGCAGCAACGAGGTTCTTACCTTCATTTTTGAACATTTGGTTATAGGGCAGGCACTTTGGTCCATTCACATCCATTCTATCTGTTCATATTAAGAGACCACCCCCCCGAAATCTAATTACGCCCCTTTCAGGTCTACCTTATTCATATTCTTCAGCCCGTCTCCAAATGTTATCAAATGTGTGGCATAATACTCCATATTGGAAGTATTACAATAATATATATATATATATATATATATTATTTGGTTATTGCATATTTAAAAGGGCACTCATCAAAGATTTTTTGTTATGCATTAAAAAAACTATCCCCACAAAACTGACTCTGGTGCAACAACCTCAACAAGTGACATACCATTTTACTCCTGACATTGTTTTCCCTAAAAAATACAATCCACATTAAATGTGATTTTCATTTCCATTTCCAGAATCAAAATAGCACATAGCACCAGGATTCCAGTGTTGAACAAACAGATAGGCTATCATTGTCGATTTCACAATATCTAAAGTCCTTAGCAATGCATTTAGCATTTCTCTCATGCAGTCGGCTGAGCAGATATTTGAATAACCTATCTGTGTTTCCCACAAAGGCTTCAGACTGATCTGGGGAAAAAGAAATGGACAGCTAGGCTAATGAGTCCCGTAGGAGGTGAGAGTTTCACCCTGATGGCTTCCAACTCCAACGCTGCGGCTCCAGACTGCAGACTGGAGGACTGTGTAGTCAGAGGACATGACAGACACAACAAAAATAGAATCGTAGTTTCCGCAGAACCACCCACCGTGTACAATTCGAGCCCCGGGGTTGCGTTCAACAATGGAAAGAGTTGTGTTAGCCGCAATCATTCGCTAACGTTAGCAAACAGTCTGAGAAGGTAGTGTGCAGCAAAAGGTAGTGTCTGTTTCGGGTCTAGACTGGACACGGCCAATAATCATGTGGCCGTGCAGGGTTTCTATTCCATGTTATCAGAATAGCAAAGTCATTTGCTGTTTGATCGTTGCCGCAAACTAATGCCACAGTAATCATTACAAATAATAGATGTTTGATGTTTCACTGTAACATTCTGTAATGTTCTTTCAAATCGCTCGGCTGAACATGTTCCAACAATCCAACACCAATGTTCCAGAATGCTGTCCGTATTCTGCTCCAGAATAATGTCTCACACAGGTTACATCTCAGAAAGCAGCTAGTACATCAGGGTGGCGATTCAATTCAATATCGCCAATCTCAGCAGACACCAAACTAGAGAATTGAATATTGTAGGGGGGCTGGAGTTCTGCCACTGCCTCCAAAACCAGTGCAATAAAAGGTCACCAAAAGTGTTTACAGGTACTGTAGGAATACTGGTGAGGGATTACTGATTGTTCAGTTTCCGTTTGACAACCATACTGATAATCTACTGTCATTTCCTTCTCTATTGCATTGTCCATTGGAGACAAAGCAACATTCAAACAAGTGTGAACATTACAGCTAGCCATGACAATGTAGTGTCAGGCATTGTTATGTGGTCAGTAACCTGAATGAATGCGTGCATTCATGTGAGAAATCGCCGTTTGGGGGCTGTGTTGGATGCATATGTGCCCAGAAATACAGCAGCCATACCTTGGTCAGGGTCAGCTCTGTCTCTCTTGACCTCTTTGTCAGCCAGTCCAAGCGCATGATTATTTGCTCAGATTCTGACGAAACATAAATATGTGAAAAATGTAAAATGCCAAAGGCATCTCCAAACTACACTGAACCAAAATGTAAATGCAACATGCAACAATTTCAAAGATTTGACTGTTACATTTCATACACGCTGTCATACATGTCAATCCAGAGCATCCCAAACATGCTCAATGGGTGACATGTCTGTATCGAGGCCATGGAAGAATTGGGACATTTTCAGCTTCCAGGAAATGTGTACAGATCCTCTGCGACATGGGGCCCTGCTATGTCACGCTGAAACATGAGGTGATGGTGGCGGATGAATGGCATGACAATGGGTCCCGGGATCATGTCACGGTATCTCTGTGCATTGGAATTTCCATCAAAAAATGTAATTGTGTTCATTGTCCGTAGCTTTTAATGATGCCCATACCATAACACCAACACCACCATTGGGCACTCTGTTCACAACGTTGACATCAGCAAACCGCTCACCCATGCGACACCATACACACTGTCTGCCATCTGCGCGGTACAGTTCAAACCGGGATTCAATCATGAAGAGCACACTTCTCCAGCATGCAAGTGGCCATCGAAGCTCAGCATTTTTCCACTGAAGTCGGTTACGACGCCGAACTGCAGTCTGGTCAAGACGCTGTTGAGGACGATGAGCACACGAATGAGCTTCTCTGAGACGGTTTCTGCTATTTCAGCTCATGAAACAAGGGACCAACACTTTGCATGTTGCATTAAATATTTTTGTTCAGTGTAAATACTCAAAAACAAACGAAAGGCCTCAGCTGGGACACTGACTGAAGATCCCCTTAATTGGCAGCACCTGATGTGCTTATCAACCAGGTTAAGCATCTGGACAAGGTTGCCACTGCCCCCTGGGATAATGGAGTGTGGAAGTGGTAGAGCTGTAGTGTGCAGTCTAAACTACCTTACCTATTCTCTAACACCTCCCCCAACAAAAACAAAAAAATGTCACATAGTCACCCATATCTAATTTCCTGAATTTTCTTTTACTTTCTTTTCCAAAGAACTTCCTTAACTGAACAGCCAGAATATGAGCACTATAAACATTATCGCTGCACTTACACAACCTAACAACAGAAACCCTAAAGCCAGTCTCATAACTGGAAACTAGTCAAAAACTGCAATTTTTTTCCGTGCCAAAAGTAGCTGACTTGAACAAATCAAGGGACGACCTGTAACAGCGTCTGGTTCTAAACTGAGAGACTAACTCCAATCACTTGGCCCACAAGTAGCAAGCTCAATTTGATATGTAGCCAGCGAGACGTAGAGCAACCACCACCAGGGGCAAGTGAACCTCGACCACAACTTCAGCAACCTCACTAGGAACACCATCCACATTCCCAAACCCCTCTTTTCTCCAGCCCTGAGCCCTAGCCGTATCTTCCTCACTTTCCTCCACCTTAACAGGAGACATACTAGGCTTACATGCTGTAGGAACTGTCAACTGCTCCTCAACAGGAAGTGACAACACCGCTGAATCTGGATTTTCCACCTAACTCACTTCTCCTGTTTCTCATCACAAGACACAGTTATGTCACCCCGCAGAACCCAGACCAGGATCCTCCAGTGAATCCTCACTAACCTTACAACATGACTGGGAAGAATCTCCTCCCTGCCATAGCTCAGTGAGAAACATGTCAGCTAAATCAACACCTGACACCCAAACAACCTCATTGTGATCCTGCTGAGTAACCACAACCTATCCTACGTTTGGCAAAGAACGTGTCAGTTAAAGGAACAAAGAATCACTGACAGCCTTTGAATCCAACAGATCACTCGGGGGAAACAAATAATTTCTCAGACCAATAAAAGAACAAAGTTGCTCAGTGTCACTAAACAAAGAACGTCTCCCCTAAATTTAGAAATAAATCAACCTCATCCTCAACCTACAGAACATATCTACACCACATATCTCTGCCCAGAAGGTTTCAGCTAGACGCACACAAAAATTACATTCCTGAGAATCACTGTCTATTTTGGCAATTAATGTTTTCTTCAATTCCCCACACGAATCATCCTCCTCCCTATTTGGTTTGTCATCAGCACTCTTCTGATCCTGAGTAACTTCACATACTGAGGATACCTCAAAACTCTCCTTGAAAGACTCTGCCTCCTGACATACCTGACTTTTCACTGGGTTACACAAAGCTGATCACTTGGGGAAACTAGCTCATCACTTCAATCACTGGTGGAAACTGATTTAGCGACAAGACTGTCTGACCAACTGGCAACACAAACTTTCTCCCCTGTATGCAGCCCTTCACTCATCTGCTGTTTCCAAAGTGCCATTTCAGTATTCTCCCTCCTGACTGCTAACAAGGAGCGGACTGGCCATCGCGAAGTTGCCATGGTACATTTTGTAAATATTTGTAGAATTAGTACATTTTTCATGGAATTGTTCCCCTGCAAACCTTTTGTTTTAAGAATGAACAATGAATATAGCTAATATAATTAGATTCCACCACAGAGTTTCAAGACTGAAGTTGGTAAGTCATTTGTTGGCTAGCTAGCTAATGTTAGATTGCTAGCTGGCAATTGTTTTGATTCAAAAGCCAACCATGTTTCCAGAGGTTGAGGATGGAGAGAAGCACAAAAGCAGGACTGTCACGTCCTGACCTTAGTTTCTTTTTTATTTCTCTATTTTAGTTTGGTCATGGCGTGAGTTTGCGTGGGCATTCTGTTTTGTTCTGTGTGTTAGATTTATATGTGTTTGGCCTGGTATGGTTCCCAATCAGGGGTAGCTGTCAATCATTGTCTCTGATTGCGAACCATACTTTGGCAGCTTGTTTTCCCACTATGGGTTATGGGTAGGTGTTTTCTGTGTCTGTGTTTCACCATACAGAATGGTTTCGATTTTTAATTTTGTTGTTTCTTTTGGTTATTTTGTATTCAGTGTTCAGTTATACTTCATTAAAATGGACACTTATCACGCTGCGTTTTGGTCCGATCTTTCATACTCCTCCTCAGATGAAGAAGATCGTTACAAGGAAATGTTGAAATGTGGCGTTCTTTCTGGCGTCATGTGACTACCGTAGCTTCACCCAAGTGTGCTTGTCCTTCATTTTGGTAGTAGTGGAGTGTTAGCTAGCTAGCTACACCTATTACGGAGTCCATGAACTGCAGTGACCGAGCGCAAACTTCATCCAAGTCCTACTATGGAGTAGCCACACAGACGGCAAGGACGACGAGACACCTTGATGACACTGTGCTGTCTGCCTGCCCCTGGATTTGCTCCAGAGACGATCTTTGCTCTCTACCTTTGACCAACTTTCTCCGATGGCCACTCAAGCCATGAACTTTCCCACCCTCTAATGACCTTCCATCTCAAGAATGAAGTTGTATTCTCAATTGTTGTATTTTTAGTTGTGTTACTTTAAAGTGCTTTTAGATTCTTTAAAGGCATTTCTGCAGAACGGGATAGTTTTTGTTGTTGTATTTTTTTCCGTCTTCCGTGTCTTGCACATGTTTTCGAAATAGCTGTTCTGAGTAGCCTCGTGGTGCCATAATGGATAGAAAAAGAAAAGGTGGTGCGAAGAAATTGAGAGAAATGACAATGGTCTTTCAAGGCAGATGCTGCCACGTGCAACAGACATGTTCCGTAGACCTAAGCTGGCTGCCGCCAATACTTTAAAGTACTACTTAAGTAGTTTTTTTGGGTATCTGTACTTTACTTTAATATTTTTGACAACTTTTACTTTTACTTCACTACATCCAATTCCCACACTTATCAAGAAGACATCCCTGGTTATCCCTACTGCCTCTGATCTGGCGTAATCACCAAACACAAATGCTTTGTTTGTAAAGGATGTCTGAGTTTTGTAGTGTGCCCCTGGCTATCTGTAAATTAATAAAAACACAAAAATTATGCCTACTAGTTTGCTTAATATAAGTAATTAGAAATTATTCATACTTTTACTTTTAATACTTAAGTACATTTTTGTAATTACATTTACTTTTGATACTTAAGTATATTTAAAACCAAATACTTTTAGACTTTTACTCAAGTAGTATTTTACTGGGTGACTTTAACTTTTACTTGAGTCATTTTCTATCAAGGTATCTTAACTTTTACTCAAGTATTACAATTGGGTACTTTTTCCACTACTGCCAATAACAATAGCTAGGAAGAGGCTTCGTGTTCCCAAATAAGTCAGCCTGAAGATGATATGCCTGTGTTAAGGTTGAACACAACAGGGACAGGGAGAACAGGTGCAGCAGCATACACAGGATTATTTTAAATGCACTTAAATATTGCTTCTCACTTTGGCTGTCACTCAAGTGCCATGTGGAAAGAGTTTCTCTACTCTGAAGTTTGAAAAGAACAGACTGAGAAGCACTATGTCCCAAGACCACTGAGAGCAGTCCCACAGTTTTCTGGTCTGGAGCGTGAACTCACAAGCTCTGCTTGTTCGGCTACTCCGTAGCAACCTGGTCTGTAAATTGGATCACCAGAATTTAAAAATAAAACATTAGATGGCAGTTTTGGGCTCTAAAATCTTTTTATTATGATCTAGTTCAATTATTTTATTTGAACGTTTGCTACAATACTAGATAGGAGGAGGAGGCTCGCACCCCCATGCCATAGACGATATATTGACCATGCTAGTTATGGCCACTTTCACCACAATCTTTAGCAATTTTTAGGTGACATTCAGCCCCATTTAGCATTATAAATTCAAATACTTCCAGCTTCATGCACCATCGGGAGTGCTGTCACTAACTACTGGTTTTAATGTCTATGACATGGAGGGGTTACTGTCTTATTATTAGGCTTGCTATTGACAGACCTAAAGGCTACACTAAGGTAGTACAGCAGCACACAGCGCAATGCCATCTTCGCACCAGAATAACAGCACTGCAAAATCTATCTGGTTCAACTCCTTTGCTACTTCAACCTCCAGCATTTTTGCCACCTGACCTAACTGATCCTTCTTTGGCTTGAGAAAACCCCAACTATCCTCTACCTCAGCACAAAGCACTTCTGTCTCAAGCGCCCCCATAGTTAAAATCAAAACCAATAAATCGACTAACAAAGTCCCATTTAGCCACTAGCTCACCGCTAACCAACCAATGGACGCACAAGCCCCAGAGATAACCACTCTAAACAGGCAAAAACCAAACCAGCAAGCAATGCACAAAAGCTACAAACCATAGCCACAGTTAGCCCCTAGCCTAGGGCTAACACAAATGCATGTGCCACAGAGTCCTCCATACTCTGTTGCAAAGATGGGGAGCAGTCTAGCCATAATAAAGAGATGCTCTGCTTTTTTGACACCACACTCCAAAAAACAAGTTCTGCAGGCTCTAGTTTTGTCTAATCGTGATTATTGTCCAGTCGTGTGGTCCAGTGCTGCAAGAAAAGACCTAGTTACGCTGCAGCTGGCCCAGAACAGAGCGGCACATTTTGCTCTTATTTGTAATCAGAGGGCTAATATTAATACTATGCTGCCAGTCTCTCTTGGCTAAGAGTTGAGGAGAGACTGACTGCATCACTTTGTCTGTTTATAAGAAACATTAATGTGTTGAAATTCCCAAATTGTTTGCATAGTCAACTTACACACAGCTCTGACACACACACTTATCCCACCAGACATGCCACCTAATAAAATACCAAATACTCTAAACTGGGAAATGTAATCCTGCAAGCAGCACTAACAAAAGCTACCAAAGCCATAGCCAAAAACAGTTTAAAAAAACGAACCTATTCCCTAACCTATTCCCTATTCCCTAACAGTAGTGACAGCTCAAAGCTTCTCAGCCAATCACAATTCAAAATTCCAGAAAGCTGGGCGGGAAGTCTTTATGTTTTATTCTTGAAGTTAATCTATTTATAAATTACAGTTAAACATAAGCTGGCTTTAACGATCACACATTGATCACACAGCCCATTCCACATCTTCACTCATTTGTCAATAAATAATAAAGACAATACCCATGGCATAGGAAAAACAGAGGAGCCCCTTCTGACTGATAACTAGCTTATTAGCTTATACAGGATATGGTGTGTTGGCTGACTTGCCGACCTCTATGAGCCATGTAAAGTATCTCTCTCTCTCACACACACACACACACACACACACACACACACACACACACACACACACACACACACACACACACACACACACACACACACACACACACACACACACACACACACACACACACACACACACACACACACACACACACACACGCACACGCACACGCACACGCACACGCACACGCACACACACACACTTCATTTTTGTCAAGTCCTGCTTGTATGTTTTCCTTCGCATGACAGCTTCAAGTTAGCTTCAGTTCTCACTCATGGTCACACCCAGAGAGAGAACGCAATCACTTACACTAAGCCTTTCATATCCACTTACAAATTGGCAGAGTTTGGAGGACTTAGTCAATATCTCTAGCCAAAATAAAAGCTCATCCTTTCTTTGTTTGCCATTATTAGACAAACCTTCAACTTTCATGTACATCAATAGTGTTTTCTAAGAAAGACCAACAAACAATCTTCTGGGTTAATACTTGCCTTTTATACAAATATTTTTTTGACATTTGAATATATCAATAGCCAAACATTTTGCACAGCTTTTCAGACCGTGTGTGTGGGCGTCTGTTTGTGTGCACCTGAAGATTTGTGTATAGTGATGCTTCTTTGAAATGCTATCATCCATCAAAATGTAGTCTTTTTTTTCTGTAACTTATCACTATTCTCCAAAGGTTAATATCTCCATCTCATTTTTCATCACTCTCATCTTCGACTGCATAGACAGAAATCATAAATATCCCCAATGCCTTTGCCAAGGATCTCTGGCCTGGACTGCAGGACAGGTCTAGGTTTAAGTAGTGTTTGAAATATTTCAAATACGTTTAGTGTTTGCTTCAGTCTACCTGGAGTGCTAGATAGGTATTGCACTTTTATGAATATTCTATTGGTTCCATTGCGCCAGGAAATCTCAGTCAAGATAGATACCGTTTTCAAATAGTAATTGAACCCAGGTCTGGTCTGTGAGTCCCAATCCATTTAAGTCACAGTGACAGCTCTGAAACCGCATATCAAACCCCTCTATGGAAGTCCACTTCTAGTACTGCTGATCTTTTACATTTAGCAGCAAAGAAGTTATTTTGTAGAAACAGCATTTTTACAATAAACATCCTGTTTGGGCCATTGGCACTGTAGCCAAACAGTAGATAGATAGTGCACACAAAGGCACTTTCTTTGCCCCAAAACAAAATGCATGTTAGATGAGCGTTTGATGATTAAAGCGATGTCTTGCTGCTGAGATTGGATGAGATGTTAGTCAGAACAAGTCAGACTATGTCATAATGATAACACTTGCAGTGGTTAGACTATCTACCTAATGCAGAGCAAAGAATCTGAAAGAGAAAGTTGTTGTTGCATAGGTTGTTTAAGTGAACGTCTCATCTTTAGTATTGTATATTAGAAAACTTCACAGTAATAATAGTAATCCGGGGATTTTTCTGCCATTGAAAGCCTTGGGCGGGCCACCCTATGTGTTTTTTCTGGTTGCCTAACGCCTCAATTACACCGACAGCGTCATTGCGCGGAATGGTATGCAGCATTTTTTGTTATTATTTCATCTTTATTTAACCAGGTAGGCTAGTTGAGAGCAAGTTCTCATTTACAACTGCGACCTGGCCAAGATAAAGCAAAGCAGTGCGACACAAACAACAACACAGAGTTACACATGGAATAAACAAGCTTACAGTCAATAACCCAATAGAAAAAGGAAATGTCTATATACAGTGTGTGCAAATGGCGTGAAGAGGTAAGGCAATAAATAGGCCGTAGTAGCAAAGTAATTACAATTTAGCAGATTAACACTGGAGTGATAGATTAGCAGATGATGATGTGCAAGTAGTGAAACTGGTGTGCAAAAGAGCAGAAAAGTAAATAAAAACTATGGGTAGATAGTAGGTAGATTGGGTGGGCTATTTACAGATGGACTATGTACAGCTGCAGTGATCGGTTAGCTGCTCAGATAGCTGAAGTTTAAATTTAGTGAGGGAAATGTATGTCTCCAGCTTCAGAGATTTTTGCAATTCGTTCCAGTCATTGGCAGCAGAGAACTGGAAGGAAAGGCGGCCAAAGGAGGTGTTTGCTTTGGGGGTTACCAGTGAGATATACCTGCTGTGCGCGTGCTATGGGTGGGTGTTGTTATCGTGACCAGTGAGCTGAGATAAGGCGGAGCTTTACCTAGCATAGACTTATAGATGACATTGAGCCAGTGGGTCTGGCGACGAATATGTAGCGAGGGCCAGCCGACTAGAGCATACAGGTCGCAGTGGTGGGTGGTATAAAGGGTTTTGGTAACAGAACGGATGGCACTGTGATAGACTGAATCCAGTTTGCTGAGTAGAGTATTGGAAGCTATTTTGTAGATGACAACGCCGAAGTCGAGGATCGTTAGGATAGTCAGTTTTACTTGGGTTTGGCGGCGTGAGTGAGTGAAGGAGGCTTTGTTGCGGAATAGAAAGCCAATTCTAGCTTTGATTTTGGATTGGAGATGTTTAATATGAGTCTGGAAGGAGAGTTTACAGTCTAGACAGACACCTAGGTATTTGTAGTTGTCCACATATTCTAGGTCAGAACTGTTCAGAGTAGTGATGCTAGTCGGGCGGGTGGGTGCGGGCAGCGAACTGTTGAAAAGCATGCCTTTGGTTTTACTAGTATTTAAGAGCAGTTGGAGGCCACGGAAGGAGTGTTGCCGATTTGACACACTGAACTCTGTCCGCGAAGTAGTTGGTGAACAAGGCATGGCAGTCATTTGAGAAACCAAGGCTATTGAGTCTGCCGATAAGAATAAGGTGATTGACAGAGTCGAAAGCCTTGGCCAGGTCGATGAAGACGGCTGCACAGTACTGTCTTTTATCGATGGCGGTTATGATATTGTTTAATACCTTGAGCGTGGCTGAGGTGCACCCATGATCAGCTCGGAAACCGGATTGCACAGCGGAGAAGGTACGGTGGGATTCAAAATGTTCAGTGATCTGTTTATTAACTTGGCTTAGAAAGGCAGGGCAGGATGGATATAGGTCTATAATAGTTTGGGTCTAGAGTGTCACCCCCTTTGAAGATGGGGATCTCGGAAGATACGAAAGAGAGGTTGAACAGACTGGTAATAGGAGTTGCAACAATGGCAGCGGATAATTTTAGAAAGAGACAGTCCAGATTGTCTAGCCCAGCTGATTTGTACCGATCCAGAATTTTGCAGCTTTTCAGGCATCCAGCATCATCTGGATATGTGTATAACAAAACTTCAACATTCTCTTCAACAACTTCAACAGTTTGATGCATACATTCAATAAATCTAACGTATGCACCACACAGAACGCACTGCAACTGCCTCTGCTACTCAATGCTGCTGCAAGGCAAACAACTGTGTCATGTACTTCTTGTGTACCAAAATGCAATTTCGCTGTTGCTGTGATCGATGCATAAGTCCAAACAGTGTTTTTTAAATACATTTTCTGGTCGCAAAAACACTTTCAGTGTACACTTATATGACTATTTGGTATTTTCTTAGGATCTCCATTAGCTGTTGCGAAAGCAGCTCTTACTCTTCCTTTTGTCCACACAAAACATTACATAATATAGAACATTAAAACAATTAAAGATTTTACTGAGTTGCAGTTCATATAATGAAATCTGTCAATTGAAAAATTCATTAGGCCGTTTTTCACATGACTGGGAATACAGATATGCATCTGTATGAAAACAAAAGGTAGGAGAGTGGATAAGAAAAACAGTCAGTATCTGGTGTGACCAACATTTTCCACATGCAGCGCGACACAGCCCTTTCGCATACAGTGGATCCCAAGTGGCGCAGCAGTCTAAGGTACTGTGTTTCAGTGCTAGAGGTGTCACTACAGACCCTGGTTCGATTCCAGGCTGTATCGTAACCGGCCGTGATTGGAAGTCCCATAGGGCGGCACACAATTGGCCCAGCGTTGTCCAGGTTAGGGTTTGGCTGGGGTAGTCTGTCATTGTAAATTATAATTTGTTCTTAACTGACTTGTCTAGTTAAACAAAGGTTAAATTAAACAAATCCCCAAAATAAATAGAGTTAAACAGGCTGTTGATTGTGGAATGTTGTCCCACTCCTCATCAATGGCTGTGTGAAGTTGCTGGATATTGGCGGGAACTGGAACACGCTGTCGTACATATCAATCCAGAGCATCCCAAACATGCTCAATGGATGACATGTCTGGTGAGTACGCAGGCCATGGAAGAACTGGGCACATTTTCAGCTTCCTGTAATTGTGTACAGATCTTTGCGACATGGGGCTGTGCATTATCATGCTGAAGAGTGTTTAATGTATTTGATACAATTTCACTAATTCCGCTCCAGCCATTACCACGATTCCGTCCTCCCCAATTAAGGTGCCACCAACCTCCTGTGATTCTGATTGCAGGTTGCGGGTGCACATCTCCACTCTGGCTGGATTGTCCTGTAATAGCATATACACATCACTTTGCCAGCCAACATAATGTTACCAAACCAAGAGATTGAGGCCACTGTTAGGGTCAAACTAGGCCCTCTAAAAAAGTTATTACGAAATATGTATTGTATTGTCTTGAATAATGTATTTTTACAGAGTGTACCTACTGCAGAGCATAAACCATAAACAGAATGTCGTTGATGATGCAATGGTTCTTTATAGTATTTTTCTTTCCATTTCAAGTGTTAATAAAAGTAAAAGAGTATGTACCGACATTTGTTGTTTCTACAAAATCTGCGATCGTGACACAAGGCGCTGTATGATTAAAAGTAAAACAGTACAACTTCTTACACAAACACATAACAACAATATCGTTTAGTAAACATCTACGTTTTAGTATTTTATAGTAGATAATTCGTCTTAGGATAGCCCCTTTAAAAAAAAATGTTTGCCTAAAATGACGTACCTAAATCTAACTGCCTGTATCTCAGGCCCTGAAGCAAGGATATGCATATTATTGGTACCATTTGAAAGGAAACACTTTGAAGTTTATGGAATTGTGACTTGAATGTAGGAGAATACAACACAATAGATCTGGAAAAAGAAAATACGTATAAAAAAACAAACTTTTTTCTACCACCATCTTTGAAATCATTAGACCTTTTTACATTTTTACATTTTTCTGCAAGAATATCGTCAAATCTGTATACGTGGACTTTTATTTAGCTTTTCCAGTATTAGTAGCCATATTATAAGTTCAACATCAGCAAACAACCAGTTTTCATAACTCTGAATATTCTTATAGTTCTTGTCCAAAAGGAAAAGACATGCTCTCGCACAAGGTTAGTAGCTTCATTTTACGACAGATACATGGATACTCCCATAAAGCCCAGTTCATTGGCTATCTAGCTAGCTTTGTTTGACCCCGTTTGGTGCTTATTTGACAAAGTTAGAGTCGTTCAAGTGAAGATCGCCCGCGTCATCGGCGTGCCATGAAGGCATTGCTCTCGGAACAAATTTGGTGTCCAATAGGATATAAGAAATACTACGGTGAAGTCTGGTTACGTTCTAGGACATCAAAGGAATACATACAAATGTGATATGACTGGTTGAAACAACATTTAGGGTTCAATTTTGACAGATTCTTTCCTTTGCAAATTGAACGAGGGGAAATACAAAATCGATCATGCATGATATATATATATATATTATTTTATCTAACAAAACAACGCTTCATGTTATCTCCGGGACCCTTTGGATGATAAATCAGAGCTAGATTTCAGAATGTAAGTACATATTTCACCTTCAGTGGTGAATTTATCAAACCTATCGCGGTGAAAAAGTGTTTTGTTGTTAGGAGCTCTCCTCAAACAATAGCATGGCGTTTTTTTGCAGTTATAGTTACTGTAAATTGGATAGTGCAGTTATATTAACAATAATTTAAGCTTTCAGCCGATATAACACACTTATATGTACCGACATTTGTTGTTTCTCTAAAATCTGCGATCGTGGCGCTGTATGATTTACAACTCTCCCGTTGACAGGACACCTAGTGTTAATAAAAGTAAAACAATACAGTTTCTTACACAAACACCATACATGAACACACAAAACATTGAAGACAAATACAATATGTATAGTCAATATTGTTTGGTAAACATCTACAGTTTAGTATTTCATATTAGATAACATCCCGATTATGCGTCAACAAGGATTTCTGGGATCATACACGCCCGAGTATTGTGCTTTAACATACCTAGACATTTTCTGGTGAAAAGTGCGTGACCCTCAGGCTTTGAAAGAAGAGACGTCATAGCGTCAAAACGGTAGCATAACTGGAGACTCTCACAGTTTTGGAGACAAATCCATGGATTTGTCCCAGTTTCTAACTGATTTACTTCGGCCACTAGCTAGCTAGCTAGAGCCAGGAAACAGCTAACCTACTTCACACATCTATATACCTTAGCGCACATCTTATTAATGCCGGTTAGCTAGCTTGCACTGATACCAAAACAGTGGTGTGGACATTCATGCACTCAATGTTGACGATATAGCTCACATTCTTCCACAAAGAAAGATAGATATATATGTTTACCAGCCAGACCCTCTTCCCATTCCTCCCAAGCTAGCTTGATAAATTCAAAGCCAACACAAACCTTTGTGAAACTGCCAGGCTAGTAACTCTGCATTACTCAATAGACACTAGCTAACTGGCCACTCCATTGTCGAACCATAATAAATAGCCAAAAGTATGTGGTCACCTGCTCGTTGAACATCTCATTCAAAAATCACGGACATTGATTAATATGATTGATGGTTGAATTGCTGCAAAGAAACCACTACTTTTATTTTTTTTATTTGACCTTTATTTAACTAGGCAAGTCAGTTAAGAACACATTCTTATTTACAATGACGGCCTACCAAAGGACACTAATAAAGGACACCAATAAGAAGAAGAGACTTGCTTGGGACAAGAAACACGAGCAATGGACATTAGACAGGTGGAAATCTGTGCTTTGGTTTTACGAGTCCAAATATGAGATTTTTGGTTCCAACCTCCGTGTCTTTGTGAGACGCAGAGTTGGTGTACGGATGATGTCTGCATGTGTGGTTCCCACCGTGAAGCATGGAGAAGGTGTGATGGTGTTTTGCTGGTGACACTGTCAGTGATTTATTTAGAATTCAAGGCACACTTAACCAGCATGGCTATCACAGCATTCTGCAGCAATATGCCAGCCCATCTGGTTTGCGCTTAGTGGGTATATCATTTGTTTTATAACAGGACAATGACCCAAAACAAACTTCCAGGCTGTGTAAAGGCTATATGACCAAGAAGGAGAGTGATGGAGTGCAATCACCTCAACCCAATTGAGATGGTTTTGGATGAGTTGGACCGCAGAGTGAAGGAAAAGAGGCCAATCATTTTTTCCCCATTTTTATTTAACCTTTATTTAACTGGTCATGTCAGTTAAAGAACAAATTATTATTTACAATGACAGCCTACTGGGGGAACAGTGGGTTAACTGCCTTATTCAGGGGCAGAACAACCAATTCTTACATTTTCAGCTCGGGGATTTGTTCCAGAAACCTTTTGTTTACTGGCCCAACACTCTAAACACTAGGCTACCTGTCACCCCAAGTGCTCAGCATATGTGGGAAGCATTCCAGGTGAAGCTGGTTGAGAGAATTCCAAGAGCATGCAAAGCTGTCAAGGCAAAGGGTGGCTACTTTGAAGAATCTAAAATATATTTTTTGGTGACTATATAATTCCATATGTGTTATTTTATAGATGTCTTCACTATTATTGAACATACCCTTGAATGAGTATGTCCAAGCTTTTGACTGATACTGTACATGAGAAATTTGAATACTATGGGGATGTTGACCTTAGGATGTTTAAAGGGACAACTACAGAATTATTTACATGAGCCAAGTGATGACTGAGCATTAGATTGACCAATGGAAGTTTAAAAGATAAGTAACAAAATGAATTAGGTAAATCAAACCCACTTAAGAACTATTGCCTTTTTGAGTGAACTTTGGAGATGGTGGACCTGTAGAAGTTCTTTGTCCAAAACTTGTTAAATGAATGCCCTGAAACAATCAGAAAACAAAATTATGATACCGAAAACAATCTATATTGTATTATTATTGTTATTATTGTTAGTAAAACAAATGCTGGGTTAAAAATAATCCAATTCATATTTGACAACCCAGCGTGTTTGGGTTGTGCTTCCAACCCAGCGCCTTGGGTTGAGCTCTTGACCCAACTGCTGGGTAAATTGAATTAACTGCTGGGTAAATTATGTTGCTTGGTTAAACCAACCCAGTGTGTTCAGTTGTGACATAAACCCAACACATTGGGTTGGAGGATTGACTCAGCAGCTGGGTCATTTTTTATGTATTCCTTGGGTTATTTTCAGTGTCCCCCTAACTTCAATTTTGTTTGCATATTTTTTCCTTCTCGATGCAACCAGGCAGAGCTAGTTTGTCTCCAGACAAACGTTCACTCAGGCTTAACATGAAGAGTTGCCTGTATTGCGGAACTATTTTCTACCTGTCCACTAAAATATCAGGCTCACCGGTAGGAGCGGGTACTCTGGTGGGCCATAGTGAGAACTTTTCTTCTCCATGCCATCCTACTATGGGTGAACCAGTCAATCTCTATGGGGTCGACTCTGGGGCTGATGAGAGTACTATGGCCACTACCCTGGTATCAGAACTGTGCATCCCCACTCAGCCCCCTCTCCATTCCCATGGACGTTAGAGCGCTGGATGGATGCTCTATAGGATGGGTCACCCATAATACCACTCCCATCAACCTGCGAGTGTCAGGGATCCACAGTGTAAGGTCAGGGCCACTTCGCTTAATCCGCATCAACCCTATGACTGTGGGGTTTATCTTCTCCCAGGCACCACACCACCCCGGGGATGACTGTATTAACTGTCGAGTCCGGAAACCAAGGCTATGGAGACCTACATCGAGGACTCCCTGGCTGCTGGGTGTATCCGTCCTTCTTCCTCCCCCGACAGCACCGTTTCTCTTTTGTGGAGAAGAGGGACAAAACCCTGCGCCCATGCATCGACTAACGGGGCCTCAATGACGTTGTGGTTAAAAAACGCTACCCACTATCGCTCATCGCCTCGGCCTTCAAGCCACTCCAGGGGCCACCATTTTCTCCAAGTTGGAAGGCTATGATATGCTGCGGATAGGGGAAGGGGATGGGTGGAAGACAGCCTTCAATGCGGACACTATGAATATCTGGTTATTCCATTTAGTTTGGGGTTTGTCCATTTCTATTGCCGCTTTCTCCATGGTTAAAGCACCCTGGCTTTCCACCTCTGTCTGCACTCACCTCTCCCAAGGTTCCCTTCACGTGGTCCCCAGCAAGTGTTCCTGGACCTCAAGCACTGCTTCACCACAGCTCCCATATTAGTCCATCCCCACCCATCCCTTCAGTTTGTGGTGGAGGCCAATGCTTTGGATGTCAGAGTGGGGGCTGTCCTGTCCCAGTGTTCTGCCATGGCCCTTAAAGCTGCATCCCTGCACCTTCTTCTCCCATGATCTTAATGCCACGGAGAGGAACTATGATGTGGGGAATCGTGAGCTTCTTGTGATGAAGATGTCGATGGAGGAGTGGAGGCACTGGTTGGAGGGTGCGGAACATCCTTTCATTGTGTGGACGGATCACAAGAACCTGGAATATCTCAGCACCGCCAAGTGTCTCAATTCCAGGAAAGCTTGGTGGGCCCTGTTTTCACCCGGTTCAACTTCTCCCTCTCCTACCACCAGGGATCCAAGAATGTCTTGCTGGATGCGCTTTCATGCCGCTATATCCCCGCGGCTACACCCTCAGACCCCGAGACCATCCTTCCTACCTCATGTCTGGTACTCATCTGGGGTATTGAGAACCAGGTCCATGAGGTGCAGCGTTCCCAGTCGGACCCCGGGGGGGGGGGTCCCTGGTAACCGGATGTTTGTTCCAGGCACTGTCCTCTCCCCGGTCCTGGAGTGGGCTCACCCCTCCAGGCTCGCCTGCCACCGGGTTCCCGTTGAACCCTGGCCTTTGTGCGGCAATGCTTTTGGTGGCCCACCATAGTAGTGACGTTTCTGCATTCGTCGCTTCCTGAACGCTCTGTGCGCAGAAAAAGACTCCTTGGCAAGCTCCGGCTTGCCTCCTTCAACCACTTCCTGTCCCTCACCGTCCCTGGTCACATGTATCCCTAGACTTCATCACTGGTCTTCCCCCATCTGATGTCACCGTTATCCTTACAGTAGTGGGCCGGTTTTCCAAAGCCGCCCATTTCATTCCTCTCTCCAAGCTACCCTCAGCCAAGGAGACAGCCCAGCTCATGGCGCAGCACGTCTTCCAGATCCATGGACTTCCGGTGGACATGGTCTCCAACCGGGGTACTCAGTTCTCACCCCGGTTCTGGAAGGCATTCTGCACGCTCATTAGGTCGTCGGCCAGACTGTCCTGCGGATTCCACCCCCCAGTCTAACGGCCAGTCGGAGCGAGCCAATCAAGACCTGGAGATGAGACTTTAATGGCTGGTGTCCACCAACCCCACCACCTGGAGCCAGCAACTTGTGTGGGTAGAGTACACCCGAAACACCCTCCCCTGCTCAGCCACTGGTCTCTCGCCTTTTGAGTGTTCCCTGGGATATCAGCCCCCGCTCTTCCCGGCGCAAGAGGTCAGAATACCCTCAGCCTAGATGTTCATCCACCGCTGTCACCATACCTGGAAGAGAGCCTGGGCGGCTCTTCTCAAGACCACCTCCAGGTATCGACGACAGGCGGACCGCCACTGGTCCCCGGCTCCCCATTATTGTCTTGGGCAGAGGGTATGGCTGTCAACTCGGGATCTGCCCCTCTGGGTGGAGTCCCGCAAACTTTCCCCCCATTTTATCGGCCCTTTCCCCATCTCCGAGATTCTTAGCCGCTTATTTAGATATTAGACAACCTGAGGATTAATGAAAACTTTGTTTGACACATTTGGATGAACTTTGCTGGCAACGTTTTGGAATCCTTTCTATGCATGTTGAAGCAGTGGATTATTGAATTCAATGGCGCCAACTAAACAGCATTTTTGGGATATAAAGTGCCTGTGCTGGTTTGGAAAATATGCTAATGTGAGGCGCAGTCCTCAATCTGACAACGCAATTTGACTACCAAGATTCTAAGCATTTCAATCATGTAAGACACTTGTATTTTTATTCATGTTTAATAATTTTTTAAACTATTTGAATTTGGAGCTCTGCAATTTCACAAGTTGTCGATTTTGATCCCTTAGTCGGGATCCGTGCGCTAAGAGACCTATGTCTCACAGCCCTTTGTTTCCTCTTTCCAGGAGATCATTCTGCCTGCCTGCCGTTCTGTACTTTTTGCCACTGCCATGGATCTGCCTGCCCCTCTGTACCTTACGGACTCTGTCCTGGACTACCGACCCCTGCCTGCCCTTGACCTGTCCTTTGCCTGCCCCACGTTTATATAATAAACATCTGTTATTCGAACTGTCTACATCTGGGTCTTTTCTTGAGCCGTGATACTGTAATGATCTTCGTCTGTTGTTTGTAGAAAGTCAGACCGAAATGCAGCGTGTAGGTTACTCATGACTTTTAATGAAGCGAATACGGTACATGAAATAACGGAAGAAGAAAACAACAAACGAATGAAACAAAATACAGCCTATCTGGTGACTAACACTAAGACAGGTACAATCACCCACGAAATACAACGCGCACTCAGGCTGCCTAAATACGGTTCCCAATCCGAGACAACGAGAATCAGCTGACTCCAATTAGGAATCGCCTCAGGCAGCCAAGCCTAACTAGACACACCCCTACTAAAACACACTCCTAATTAATACAAACCCCAATACGAAATACAACATATAAACCCATGTCACACCCTGGCCTACCCAAACATATAACAAAAACACAAGATACAATGACCAAGGCGTGACAGAACCCCCCCCTAAGGTGCGGACTCCGGGACGCACCTCAAGAGCATAGGGAGGGTCCGGGTGGGCGTCTGTCCATGGTGGCGGTTCTGGCTCGGGACGTGGACCCCACTCCATAAATATCCTAGTTCCTCCCCTTCGCATCCTAGGATAATCCACCTTCTCCGCCGACCATGGCCTAATAGTCCTCACCCTGATCCCCACATAACTGAGGGGCAGCTCGGGACCGAGGGGCAGCTCGGGACAGAGGGGCAGCTCGGGACAGAGGGGCAGCTCGGGACAGAGGGGCAGCTCGGGACAGAGGGGCAACTCGGGACAGAGGGGCAGCTCGGGACAGAGGGGCAACTCGGGACAGAGGGGCAACTCGGGACAGAGGGGCAACTCGGGACAGAGGGGCAACTCGGGATAGAGGGGCAACTCAGGATAGAGGGGCAACTCAGGATAGAGGGGCAACTCGGGATAGAGGGGCATCTCGGGATAGAGGGGCAGCCCGGGACAAAGGGGCAGCCCGGGACAGAGGGGCAGCCCGGGACAGAGGGGCAGCCCGGGACAGAGGGGCAGCCCGGGACCGAAGCAGCCCGGTACTGAGGGGAAGCCCGGTACTGAGGGGAAGCCCGGTACTGAGGGGAAGCCCAGTACTGAGGGGAAGCCCGGTACTGATAGGGAGCCCGGTACTGAGAGGGAGCCCGGTACTGAGAGGAAGCTCAGTACAGAGAGGGAGCCCAGTACAGAGAGGGAGCCCAGTACAGAGAGGGAGCCTAGTACAGAGAGGAAGCTCAGTACTGAGAGGAAGCTCAGGCAGGTAATAGGCTCTGGTAAATCCTGGCTGGCTGGTGGACCTGGATGATTAAGGTTGTCTGGCCGATCTAGAAGATCTTGGCAGACTGGCACTTCTGGCGGATCCTGGCAGACTGGTGACGCTGGGCCGACTGGCAGCGCTGGGCAGACAGGAGACTCCGGCAGCGCAGGAGAGGAGAAAAGCACTGGCTGTGCTGAACAGGCGATGCGCACTGGACGCGCTGGGCCGACTGGGAGCACTGGTGGCGCTGGGCAGACAGGAGACTCCGGCAGCGCAGGAGAGGAGAAAGGCTCTGGCTGAGCTGAACAGGCGAGGCGCACTGGAGGCCTGGTGCGTGGTGCTGGAACTGGTGGTACTGGTGCGAGGACACGCACAGGAAGCCTGGTGCGGGGAGCTGCTACCGGAGGACTGGTGTGTATAGGTGGCTCTGGATAGACCGGACCGTGCAGGCGCACTGGAGCTATTGAGCACCGAGCCAGCCCAAGCTTACCTGGCTCGATGCCCACTCTAGCCCGGCCAATAGGAAGGGCTGGTATAAGTCGCAGCTTGCTCTGCACCCGTACTGGAAACACCGTGCGCTCCATAGCATAACACGGTGCCTGCCCGGTCTCTCTAGCCCAACGGTGAGCACAGGGAGTATGCGCAGGTTTCCTACCTGGCATAACTATTCTCCCTTTTAGCTCCCCCCAATATTTTTTTTGGGGTGACTTTCCGGTTTCCAACCGCGTCGCAGTGCTGCCTCCTCATACTCACGCCTCTCCACTTTAGCTACTTCTATTTCCTCCTTGGGACTGCGATATTCTCCCGGCTGCGCCCAGGGTCCTTTTCCGTCTAATATCATCTCCCAAGACCAGAAGTCCTCATATTGCTGCTCCTCACAATTAACAGGCAGAGTAGGCTCAGGTCTGACTCCTGACTCTGCCACTCTCTCTCTGCGCTTTCCCCCGTTACCTACGGTTTTCGCTCTGTATAGCCGTGCTCTCCTTTTCGATTCCATCCGTGTATAGCCCTCCTCGCATTGCTGTAGGGAATCCCAGGCGGGCTCTTGCACTCGCTCTGGGTCGGACGCCCACCTGTCGATTTCTTCCCATGTAGTATAATCCCTGCTTCTGCCGTCCATATCGTCCTCCTTTAGCTCCTGCCAGTTCACACGCTGCTCGGTCTGTGAATCTTGGTGGGTGATTCTGTAATGATCTTCGTCTGTTGTTTGTAGAAAGTCAGACCGAAATGCAGCGTGTAGGTTACTCATGACTTTTAATGAAGCGAATACGGTACATGAAATAACGGAAGAAGAAAACAACAAACGAATGAAACAAAATACAGCCTATCTGGTGACTAACACTAAGACAGGTACAATCACCCACGAAATACAACGCGCACTCAGGCTGCCTAAATACGGTTCCCAATCCGAGACAACGAGAATCAGCTGACTCCAATTAGGAATCGCCTCAGGCAGCCAAGCCTAACTAGACACACCCCTACTAAAACACACTCCTAATTAATACAAACCCCAATACGAAATACAACATATAAACCCATGTCACACCCTGGCCTACCCAAACATATAACAAAAACACAAGATACAATGACCAAGGCGTGACAGATACTGGTTCTCCAGCAGATTTGTAACAATGACTCATCCACCTTGTTTGCCTTTAATCCAGATTACAAACTCAAATGTTTTGTTAATTGAAAAGAAAAACTTGTTCAAATGATCACCTTTTCTAAAACAAGCAATACAAAGCTGGTTACAATTTCAATTTTCATCCTCCTGAAAAGCCAAGATATTACAAGAAATAATGGTTGATGAATAAACGTTCTTTATTGAAAAAAAATCATGGTATTATCTTAATAATGATATTATGAATAGGAATGGTGAAGTTATGTCACACATGCAGCCATATAAATATATGGGAATGTTTGCTCTATTCAAAGTTATAACCAACTGATTGCAGCAGAAATGCAGGAGGCAAGTGAAAAGGGGAGAAAGCAAGGAACTTGTTAGTCTGCCCTATACTACAGACAAAATTGGCCTAATGTGTTTAGCATAAATAGACAAATATGCCACTTTCATTTGAGGACCAACATGTTCACAATTGCACCATACAGCTTCCAAAATAGCTGGGAGAAAATGTTCAATGTTCGGATTCCAAGGCACATGGTTTATGAACTGACAGACAAAACAATGCTCAATGCAAAGCTTAAAGTATTTCAATTTAACTTATTATTCGAAATGCTGGCCTCCAACAGAACGTAATGACATGCCATTAAAAACTCCAGAGAACTTTTAGTTTGCACATTTTCATGGAGTGATTTTCAGGTGCGATGCGTATATGAAGGCAGTCATACATTTACCATTGAAAAGTGTTAACAGATATGCCTCTCAAGATGAAGGAGTTCAGAGAACACATCAAAGTTCCTCTACATTCGATGCTTTAAATGACCCACATTTTATGTCATTATAGGCTGAGAGAATTCCAAAGCCTTCCATTGAACAGCATAGCCTAAACCAAATGCAGAGCCAAGCTAGAGAGTGACTTGCGAAACATCAGATTCATTTCCTTTGCAATCCTCCAAGAACAGAAATTTTCTGTTGTAGTAATCTCACACTCAAGTGCAGTCAAATGGATTATCAGTGGGGGCTGTGGAACGTTTCAGAACAGCAGAGCAAGGTAATGACTTTGGACACACGCGTTTGATACCGCATTTGTCGCGGGAAAAACCGACCTCTGACAAACCTAGTGCCATAAAACCTCTCTGAACTATTCCTGCCTTGTTCTGCATTTAACACTTACATGCCCGTTTATCCCTCAGAATTATAGATAATAAACCTGAGCCAAATCATCCCTGATGTCTAATCAAATGATAGTAGCTTCCAGTGGAATGTCATGCATCCATTGCTTTACACTGGTTGACTGATTTCAAGATCAAAAAGACTGACTTGAGAATCGTATTAAATGTCTAGTAAATACAAGGTAAGAGAGTGCATTCAAGATGCAAAACTATGATAACAACTCCAATAATAATGCATTAATGCACCGGTAAGTACTGACTGAGTGATAACATGTATCTGTCTCAGTCTGGCTATGACAGGTGAAACCCTAAACCATTTAAAATCCTTCTCCTTTCCTTCGCCCATGTCGGTTGTGTTGAAGCATGTTTGACACGCAAAGCTCTCATTTGTGAAGGCGCTGATGGCATTTTATGTGTGCGTGCGTGTGTCGGCCCTATGCAAGCGGCCGCCCAGATATCTTGTTCTATCCCTGGTGATCTGATTGATAATGTTGCCAGTGTCTTACCTCCCTATCAGGGGCCTGTCATGTAGCACATCCGTCTTTGAAGCCTCATTTCCCTTCTCGTCATGTAGATAAAAAAACAAATACCCAGCAAGCACTGCTATTAAGTCTCGCCCCCTCCACGCACACACACACACACACACACACACACACACACACACACACACACACACACACACACACACACACACACACACACACACACACACACACACACACACACACACACACACACACACACACACACACACACACACACACACACACACACACACACACACACACACAGACACAGACACAGACACAAACACACTCGCGCACTAGGATGGATGTTTATCTTTTCATTTTCATGGGAGGTATAATCAACTAACAATCAGTCAGCATCCCGCCGAGAACAATTTGTCTGAAGGTAGTGACAGACTTTATTTAGTCGTGTAAAAAAACACAGAAAAACAGAACAGGATCCAAAGCAAAACCATTGTGAATGGGAATGTTAGGACATATGTATGTCAAATCAGAGGCTGCTTTTCAATCTAAAACATATAATATACTCCCAATAGGATGACGCAATCTCTATTGCACTCTAAACTGCCTTCACCCACCTGAACAAAGGGACACCTAAGTGAGAATGCTGTTCATTGACTACAGCTCAGCATTCAACACCATAGTCCCCTCCAAGCTAAGGGCCCTGGGACTAAACACCTCCCTCTGCAAATGGATCCTTGACTTCCTAACGGGCCGCCCCCACGTGGAGAGGGTAGGCAACAACACATCTGCCACGCTGATCCTCAATGCCTCTGGGTTACGTGCTTAGTCTCCTCCTGTACTCCCTGTTCACCCACAACTACTTGGCCAAGCACGACCCTAACGTCATCATTAACCCATTTACACGTACCAACAAAAGGGTGTAATCATTCTACAGTAGTCCCTGAAGCGTACACTTTATTACACTTTATCATTCTCTCTACTATTATTCTGACATTTCACAATCTTAAAATAACGTGGGGATTCTAACTGACCTAAAACGGGGAAATTTTACTAGGATTAAATGTCAGGAATTGTGAAAAACTGAGTTTAAATGTATTTGGCTAGGTGTATGTAAACTTCCGACTTCAACTGCATATACAGTATATATATATACAAGCAAAAACTAAAGCAGGAAGTACCAGTGACTCGCTTAATATGGAAGTGGTCATATGATGCGGATGCTACACTACAGGACTGTTTTGCAAGCACAGACTGGAATATGTTTTCCAGGATTCATCCAATGTCATTGAGGAATACAACACCTCAGTCATCGGCTTCATCAATAAGTGCATCGATGACATCATCTCCGCAGTGACTGTACGTACATATCCCAACTAGAAGCTTTCGCCGAAAAGCTTTATTGAAATCTGACACGCCAGGTGGATTAACAACAAGCTAAACTGTGTTTTGCTATATTGCACTTGTAATTTCATGAAAATTAAATATTTGTAGTAATTACTTAATTTGAATTTGGCGCCATGCAATTCAGCGGTGGTTGACGAAAATGATCCCGCTTAACGGGATGGGTGCATCAAGAAATAACTGACTTGCCTAGCTAAATTTAAAAAATACTATTTTTTGATTGAACAATTTATTTGGCCTTTGAATAACCGGGCCCACTCCCCCCAAAAATGAAAAAGGAAGTTTGTTCTTAAGTGTCTGTCCTATATCTGAGAGAAATAAGAAAAACATTCTCCATTTAATTTTTTTCTACTGGTACCGGGGGACCTTCAGACGAGTTTTGTGAGGCCTGTGGCCATCCTTGAACACAACAACTGACATTTTTACAGAGGGGTGATATTACTGTTTAGCCCAACCTGTTTGGACGCTACAGACAGAAGTTGGCAGATCGGCTGTACCGACTTCAGACAAGTCCCAAGATACTTGTGGGGGTCGTAGAGCAGAACGGAGAACACCATAGTCTTCGTGAGAATCACATATTTCCATTCTGGGGTTTTGCAGGCCTGAAGGATCAGACAATACAGATAATTTTGTGAAGAAAAAAAAATCTGTGATGTCTCGTGGTCTAACAAACATCGCTCTCGCTCTGTCACTTTTCACCGCAGATGTGGAAGTGTGACATAGGCAGATGCGGTGGATTGAGACACATCCAATGCAACAACAAAAAACAGATACAGATACTGTCATGCAGGTGAAAGAGGACCCAAACGCGACTTAACAGAAACAGAGTTTATTAAAGTCCAAAACGGAATAACAGAAATCCTCTAGATTTGTAGAGGGGAAAACAACTGGAGAAGCGGCCACAGACTGCAGGTCGCTTCGGGTAGGCGCAGGCCGTAGTCGACTGAGACACCTGCTCACACGCAGCATCTGATGAAGGCACAAAACACGACAGGACAGGGTGATACACAATCACGGCAAAAACACGACAGGACAGGGCGAAACGCAATCACAGCATGGTGAATACAATACAAGGAACCGACGGCACAGGAACGGAACACAAAGGAATAAATAGGGACTCTAATCAGGGGAAAGGATCGGGAACAGGTGTGGGAAGACTAAATGATGATTAGGGAATAGGAACAGCTGGGAGCAGGAACGGAACGATAGAGAGAAGAGAGAGCGAGAGAGTGAGAGAGGGAGGGGGAGAGAGAGGGCTAGAAGGAGGGAAAGAACCAAATAAGACCAGCAGAGGGAAACGAATAGAATGGGAAGCACAGGGACAAGACAAGATAATAAATGACAAACATGACAGTACCCCCACTCACCGAGCGCCTCCTGGCGCTCTCGAGGAGGAACACTGGCGGCAACGGAGGAAATCATAGATCAAACGGTCCAGCACGTCCCGAGAAAGAACCCAACTCCTCTCCTCAGGACCGTAAAAAAACGATAAAAAGGGAAACTAGGGTACTACTCTAAAAAAAAAAAAATGAGAACTAGGGACAGACTGAGACACAGCAAGGGCAGGGACAAGAACAGGAGAGATGCGATGGCAGGAACAGACTGAGACCCAGCAAGACCAGGAGCAGAAGCAGAAAAAAATTACCAGACTTCTTCTGCAGTCTGAACACGCAGCCACGAAACGGCGCGTGTCACGCTCCTGAGTCGGCCACCAAAAGCGCTGGCGAATAGACGCAAGAGTGCCTCGAACACCGGGATGACCAGCTAACTTGGCAGAGTGAGCCCACTGAAGAACAGCCAGACGAGTGGAAACAGGAACGAAAGGAGGTTACTAGGACAAGCGCGCGGCGACGCAGTGTCGTGAGTGCTTGCTTAACCTGTCTTTCAACCCCAGACTGTCAACCCGACAACACGCCCATAAGGAAGAATCCCCTCGGGATCAGTAGAAGCCACAGAAGAACTAAACAGACGGGATAAGGCATCAGGCTTGGTGTTCTTGCTACCCGGACGGTAAGAAATCACAAACTCGAAACAAAGCGAAAAACAACGAGCTTGACGGGCATTAAGTGTTTGGCAGAACGGATGTACTCAAGGTTCTTATGGTCTGTCCAAACGACAAAGGAACGGTCGCCCCTCCAACCACTGTCGCCATTCGCCTAGGGCTAAGCGGATGGCGAGCAGTTCACGGTTACCCACATCATAGTTGCGCTCAGATGGCGACAGGCGATGAGAAAATAAGCGCACGGATGAACCTTATCGTCAGACTGGAAGCGCTGGGATAGAATGGCTCCCACGCCTACCTCTGAAGCGCCAACCTCGACAATGAATTGTCTAGTGACGTCAGAGTAACGAGGATAGGAGCGGACGTAAAACGTTCTTTTAGAAGATCAAAAGCTCCCTGGGCGGAACCGGACCACTTAAAACACGTCTGACAGAAGTTTGAGTTTGACCGAAATTACGAATGAAACGCCGATAGAAATTTAAAAAGCGCTGCAACTCGACAGATAAACAGCTTGGACCTTAGCGGAATCCATCTGAATGCCTTCAGCGGAAATAACGGAACCGAGAAAAGTAACGGAGGAGACATGAAAAGAGCACTTCTCAGCCTTTACGTAGAGACAATTCTCTAAAAGGCGCTGTGAACGTGCTGAACATGAATCTCGAGTGACGGAGAAAAAAATCAGGATATCGTCAAGATAGACAAAAACAAAAATGTTCAGCATGTCTCTCAGAACATCATTAACTAATGCTGAAAACAGCTGGCGCATTGGCGAGACCGAACGGCAGAACCCGGTACTCAAAATGCCCTAACGGAGTGTTAAATGACTCGTCCCCCTCTCTGATGCGCACGAGATGGTAAGCGTTACGAAGGTCCAACTTAGTAAAGCACCTGGCTCCCTGCAGAAAGGCTGATGACATAAGGGGGAAGCGGATAACGATTCTTAACTCTATGTCATTCAGCCCTCGATAATCAGAGTACCGTCCTTCTTCTTAACAAAAAAGAACCCCGCCCCGACCGGAGAAGAAGAAGGCACTATGGTCAAGAGACACAGACAAATAATCCTCGAGAGCCTTACGTTCGGGGAGCCGACAGAGAGTATAGTCTACCTCGAGGAGGCGTGGTCCCTGGAAGGAGATCAATACTACAATCACGACCGGTGAGGAGGAAGGGAGTTGGCTGGGACCCACTGAAGACCGTGCGCAGATCATGATATTCCTCCGGCACTCTGTCATGCCAGGTTCCTCCTGAGAAGTAGGGAGAGAAGAAACGGGAGGGATGGCAGACATTAAACGACATGACAAGAAACGTTCCAGGATAGGATAGAGTTTATTAAAGTCCAGGGAAACGGAATAACTAGAAATTAATAGAAGATTATGACATACTAGCCAGGGATGACCCAAAACAACAGGTGTAAACGGTGAACGGAAAATCAAAAGAAATAGTCTCACTGTGGTTACCAGAACTGTGAGAGTTAAAGGTAGTGTCTCAAATTTGATACTGGGAAGATGACTACCATCTAAGGCAAACATCGTAGGCTTCTGAAAGGAACATGTTTCAGAACCCATGGGTCCATGAAACAACCCTCAGCCCCAGAGTCAATCAAGGCACTGCATGTAGCACCCGAACCGGGCGTAGATGGACCGACATAGTATACAAGATCATAGATGAAGGGACCATCACCAGTAGCCCTCCGAACTGATGGGCTCTGGCCTCTTACTGGACATGAATTAACAAAATGTCCAAAGGAGCAGCTGCATGGGCTCAGTCTCAAAGCCATGAGGGATGCGGAGCAGGGAACACGATCCACGAGCCCGGTGAGAAGATCTACCCGTCGTTCTATGCGGATGGCGAGAAGAATGCTCACTAGAGGCAGCAAGAGTGCGAAACTCAATGGAATAATCCGTTATGGACCGTTCACCTTGGAAAGAAGGGCCCTAGAAGCCTCCCCACCAAAAACTGAACGGTCAAAACCCGAATCATCTCCTCTTTAAAGTTCAGAGCAATCAGCCCTTGCCTCCCAGAAACGAGCCCGGCCAGTAAGGAGTGAAAATAGAATGGGAGCAAGGTGGGTTATTAACCCTGGGTTCACAGGACAAGATAATAAATGACAAACATGACAGATACAGCTGTTTCTTTTCTCAAATTCAAAGGAAGATGTATGCTACAACAGGACTTGCTTTTGGTTTACTCCATTTCTATAGATAAAATACCATTATTAAACCAAATATAGGATTTTCCAATGAGAGACTTGGAAAACTTTATAATCATAATTTTCAGTGAAACCTAACCTAATGTTTTTCTTCACTTTGTTGAGAACGAATAAGACAATGTCTCTATGGGTTTAATTAAATCATTGCTAACACGACGCCTGTGACAGAAGTCCACCCATAAAACAGGATGGAACTTCATTACTGTCGAATCCACATATCAATCACATTCATAGGTCAGCTAGATCGAAATTTAGGAAGACATGTCGACACACAATAACACGATATGGGACAGTACATATTTTGCTCTCCATCTGTCTCCCTCTCTCTCTCTCTCTCTCTCTCCCTCATCTGTCTCTCTCTCTTTCCATCTCTCTGAGAGACTTGGAAAAAAAAATCTCTCTCTCTCTCTCTCTCTGTTCTCAATGTCTCCATCTCTCTTAAATCTCTCATCTCTCAGAAGTCTTTCCATCTGTCTCTCATCTACTGTCGAATCCACATATCAATCTCTCTCTCTCTCCATCTCTCTCGACACAACCCCATCTGTCTCTCTCTCTTTCCATCTGTCTCTCTCTCTCTCTCTCTCTCTCTCTCTCTCTCTCTCTCTCTCTCTCTCTCTCTCTCTCTCTCTCTCTCTCTCTCTCTCTCTCTCTCTCTCTCTCTCTCTCTCTCTCTCTCTCTCTCTCTCTCTTCCATCTGTCTCTCTCTCTTTCCATCTCTCTCTCTCTCTCTCTCAATTCAAGGGCTTTAATGGCATGGGAAACATTTGTTAACATTGCCAAAGCAAGTGAGGTAGATAATATATAAAGTGAAATAAACAATAAAAATTAACAGTAAACATTACACATACAGAAGTTTCAAAACAATAAAGACATTACAAATGTCATATTATATATATACATTGTTTTAAAAATGTACAAATTGTAAAGGACACAAGATAAAATAAATAAGCATAAATATGGGTTGTATTTACAATGGTGTGTGTTTTTCACTGGTTGCCCTTTAATCGTGGCAACAGGTCACAAATCTTGCTGCTGTGATAGCACACTGTGGAATTTCACCCAGTAGATATGGGAGATATGGGAGTTTATCAAAATTGGATTTGTTTTCGAATTCTTTGTGGATCTGTGTAATCTGAGGGAAATATGTCTCTCTAATATGGTCATACATTGGGTTAGGAAGTGCAGCTCAGTTTCCACCTCATTTTGTGGGCCTGTCTTCTCTTGAGAGCCATGTCTGCCCACGGCGGCCTTTCTCAATAGCAAGGCTATGCTCACTGAGTCTGTACATCTCTCTCTTTCTCTCCATCTCTCTCTCTCCATCTCTCGCTTTCTCTCCCTCTCTCTCCATCCGTCCGTCCGTCTCTCTCCCCGTCCGTCCGTCCATCTCTCTCTCCGTCCGTCTCTCGTTGTCCGTCCGTCCGTCCGCTCTCTCTCTCTCTCCATCTCTCTCTCTTTCCATCTGACTCTCTCTCTCTCTTCATCTGTCTCTCTCTCTCATCTCTCTTTCTCCATCTCGCTCACCTTCTCTCTCTCACCATCTCTCTCTCTCTCCATCTGACTCTCTCTCTCTCCATCTGTCTCTCTCTCTCTTTCTATCTGTCTCTCTCTTTTTATCTGTCTCTCTCTTTCTATCTGTCTGTATCTCTCTTCATCTGTCTCTCTCCTCATCTGTCTCTCTCCATCTCTCTCTCTCTCCCTCTCTCTCTCCATCTCTCTAGCTTTCTCTCTCTCTTTCTCTCTCTCTGTCTGTCCGTCTCTCTCTCATCCGTCCGGCCATCCCTCTCTCCGTCCATCCGTCCGTCTCTCTCTGTCCGTCCGTCCGCCCTCTCTCTCTCTCTCTCTCTCATCTCTCTTTCTCCATCTTGCTCTCCTTCCTTCCATCACTCTCCCTCTCTCTCTCTCTCTCTCTCTCTCTCTCTCTCTCTCTCTCTCTCTCTCTCTCTCTCTCTCTCTCTCTCTCTCGCTCTCTCTCTCTCTCTCCATCTGTCACTCTCCATCTCACTCTCATCTCTCTTTCTCCATCTCACTCTCCTTCTCTCTCTCTCCATCTCTCTCTCTTTCCATCTGTCTCTCTCTCTCTCTCTTCATCTCTCTCTCTCTTCATCTGTCTCTCTCTCTTCATCTGTCTGTCTGTACTGTCTGTATCTCTCTTCATCTCTCTCTCTCTCTCTCTCTCTCTCTCTCTCTCTCTCTCTCTCTCTCTCTCTCTCTCTCTCTCTCCATCTCACTAGCTTTCTCTCTCTCTTTCTCTCTCTCTCCGTCCGTCCGGCCATCTCTCGCTCCGTCCATCCGTCTGTCTCTCCGTCCGTCCGTCCGTCCGTCCGTCCATCCGTCTCTCTCTCTGTCCGTCCGTCCTGCCCTCTCTCTCATCTCTCTCTCTCTCTCTCTCTCTCTCTCTCTCTCTCTCTCTCTCTCTCTCTCTCTCTCTCTCTCTCTCTCTCTCTCTCGCTCTCTCTCTCTCTCTGTCTCTATCCCTCTCTCTTTCCATCTGTCTCTCTCTCCATCTGTCTCTCTCTCTTCATCTATATCTCTCTCTTCATCTGTCTATCTCTCTCTCTCTCTCTCTCTCTCTCTCTCTCTCTCTCTCTCTCTCTCTCTCTCTCTCTCTCTCTCTCTCTCTCTCTCACACTTTTTCTCTCTCACCTTCATTTCTCTCTCTGCATCTGCCTCTCTCTCTCCATCCGTCTCTCTCTCCATCTCTCCATCTGTCTCTGTCTCCATCTGTCTATGTATGTCTCTCCATCTGTCTCTCTCTCTCCATCTGACTCTCTCTCTCCATCTGCCTCTCTCTCTTAATCTCTCTCTCCATCTGTCTCTCTCTCTCCATCTGCCTCTCTCTCTTAATCTCTCTCTCCATCTGTCTCTCTCTCTCCATCTGTCTCTCTCTCTGCTAACATGTATCTGCATTGTCCAGGTTTCCCCATGTTCGTAAACTTTTCATATGACCATGGGAGTATATCTAAACATATGTTATATTTTACTAGCATGACTATTGCATTTCATCCTACAGAAGCAAATTAGAGAGGACCTTAGCTAGAAAACATATGCTGCCCTCAAGGGTGTGTAGGTGGTCCTGTGGACTCACTACAAAGGCTCTTTCCCATTGTTATTCATTGGGGGTGTTAGAGCTGGTAAACTTTTTGCTTGACCAATTTCACAGCAACAAGCTTATGAATTCTGCATCAGCCATATATTTATCTCAAACAGTGCAATTGTATCCCCTTTGATATGGTGAGAAATCTCAGGTAGCTTCAAGGGGACCAGTCAATCACTGGAATACTGATGACTTCTCTCTCTCTCTCTGATACATCGCTTCCTGTTTACCTGATATATACCTTCAGGTGCTTCTTTTGCTGTTAGATGAATGTCTGTTTCCAACATTACCTAGTCCTAGTTTTTAAATTAGCTTACTGAAAAGCAATTACTTTAAAAAACACACAAAAAACATAAGAGCCCTATTTAAGTATACCCTTCTTGAGATCATTATTCATAATTATTCATGATGATGCTGCAGTTATGTTTTCGAATAAATTAGATTTGGAAGATTATGGCAATTTTGGGGGGCCAGCTCTTCAACATTGCCATTATTTATCACTTGTACACTGGCAAAATGTACACCGCATGGTCAATACCACTAATTGTACTACTACAGTAAGCTCAGCATGTGTCTTAGAATCACAATGCATTGGGAGTATATCATCATCATGCCCATCTCTAACATAGTCAATGATTTTCTAAAGACATCATTTAGCATTTTTAAAAAATAGTTTCATCTGAAGAGTTTCAGATGTCGGTATTATACATTATTGAGCAATCTGCATTCGTCAACATCGATATGGACTGCAATAGTGTTGAGAAAAGGACCATTTGAAACACTTAGGCCAGCATTTTTGTAAAAATAGATAGGCAAGCAGGTAGGTATCTGTATTGGTACTTTATTCATCCCAATGAGGACATTTCATAAATCCTTGGCAACTACAGTAGCATGAAGCCGACCCATGTTTTACATTCTGTGCATATAGAGGTTTGATTTTACCCAGTATTTATCCTCCGTCCTGCTCACGATTCATTCCTGTGTTGTGACATCTTTCTGATTACATGACTCAAATTTGCCATAGCTCTTTCCGCACGTCACCCCAACCCGACGCTTCATTAAAATTCTGTCTCGCTCACATCAGCCTTCATATTTGCCACAGACTCATGCACTATTAACTGGTCACAATCTCACACACAGTGATGCCGCCTGCAGGTGGACGTGTCCGCAAAATGTAATCTTTTCACTTTTTTCTTCTTCATTTATTACAATTGCCTACCAGCGTATGGAGATATTGCTCCATCTAGGCCTCACTCTCCTCCTTGTATTGAGAAAAAGTGCCCAATTTCCTGTCCTGCTGTGTTCACGTTGATAACAAAGTAGCAAATATGATTATAGTCATGTTTAGAACTTGATTTAATTATTTTTTTAGACTACCAATGGCAGCTCAATACCTGATCACACTGCCACATTTTCTTCCCTCGTACTTTGACTCCCATTGTTATTATTGTTATTTCACAGTTTCATCCCGTTTCAATTGCAAACTGTTGAAGAATTAGCTCGTCATAGGAAGATGTGTGGAGGAGCGAGGAGCGGATCTGTGTGAGTTAGAATGATAGCTCCAGGCTAGATCTGGGTTCCCTTGATTTGAAACGCGATAAACACCAAATGTAAGGATAATCCCATGGATAGAAGGATAGGACCTGCTTTCATTTCCTCCCATGAAAGGTCCCTGCAGAGGAAGGGGCTAGAGGAGCAGCTGTTTAATCTCTGCACGCCTCCCAAATGGCACCCCGGTTCCTCTTTATATAGTGCTCTACTTTTGACCAGAGAGTAAAAAGTGGAGCACTAAAAAGGGAATAGGATGCCATTTGAGACACAGCCCTTCTATGTGTGTTAGCAGCACACCTCTTAGCGGTTTGGCTGTGTGCCATCCAGCTCCCCATTCTCTGTCCCTTTACAGGCCTCTTTAGTCTGTTTCCTCGGAGGAGAAGACTATCGTAACTGGATACCTTTGAGAGAGAGGCCCCTCCCTCTATTCAGCATTTCACACAGTCATCCGAGTAGCTGCCTCGCTCACTCGCCGCCGTGCTTCAGTACAACTCAGAATGGGTGGAAAGGGGCACTTGTGAACTTTTGAACCTGGATGCGAATACCTTTATCCCAACCTTAATCTAACACCGTGACAAAACAATAGACTGAAAATAAAACAGATTAAACTTCACAGAGGAGTTCAGTCTGATAACTGTAAAATGGTATGACTAAGATGAACTGCTGTAGAGAGATATGGGAACGTCAGTGCTTAGTTCTGGCAATGCAAAGTGAATACAGTTGAACGTGAGAGTTCACTGATTGACTAGTCTGCATGGGGTTTATATGCAGTGCCATCGGTGCAAAGAGCAGGCTGAGATGCTTCTCAATGTGTTAGAAACAGCATAGTGTCTATGAATAATTTTGGATAGTTCTGACTATGACTACAGCATCCAGAGCAGTTCTACAGTGAGACAGACTTTTCCCCACTATAAAGACATGGATATTAGTCATGCAGAAGGACATTCATTTCCTCTCACATTCACAATCATTTCCAAGAAGAAACCCAAATTAAAATGAGCGGCAGGTCTGCTATTGATAGTGAGAATGGATGAGGGAAACAAATGGGAGAAATTAACATATTAAGCTTATTGTACATTATAATTTATTAGTTTTGAGTTCTATGAGCTTAAAAGCTTACTCATTCATAGATAGATAGAAAGAAAAGCTATGCTGATTGTTTAAATCAATTCCTTCCCAGTTTAAATGGAGGAAGAAAGGCTAATTGGGAGTGCCCAGTCAAACAGAAAATTAACTTGCGGAAAAAATCTCCCATTTTTACTAATCTGAAAAGTGCAATGAGCAATTGTTCCACTGGGATGGCAACTTATTAATGATGTTATGGAGAGTATAGACAGAAAAACCCATAATGTTGGGCCAAAAACACTACCAGGTGACAATTCATTCATTTCACGAAAGCTATATGCATACAATTATTTATCTAAAGCGGCTGAATGTTAGCAGGAGTTTTTCCTGAGGTCACATGGTCAGGGGAAACTCTGAACTTCTCTCTTGATGTCGTGTGGTTGGAAGGCCAGAAGGGTCACGGCTCCTCTTGACACCAGGACATCAACAAAGCCATATGTTAGAAGAAATACAGTATTTCTATTTGACCTTTTTGATTCTGCACAGGTTATCCACAGTCCACTGATCAAGTGTCTTTATATTTTGAGGTGGTAACAACAGGCCTTGGTGATCTGTTTGAAGCTTTTCTGTAGTAACACATAGGCCCGGTCTCTTAGAACTGTGAATTACTTTAGGTACAGTGCCTTCGGAAAGTATTCAGACCCCTTGAGTTTTTCCACATTTTGGTTTGGTTACAGCCTTATTTTAAAATTGATTAAATCGTTTTTTTCCCCATCATCAATCTACGCATAATACCCCATAAAGACAAAGCAAAAACGTTTTAAACATTGTTTTAAATAATTTTCATTTACATAAGTATTCAGACCCTTTACTCAGTGCTTTGTTGAAGCATCTTTGGCAGCGATTACAGCCTCAAGTCTTCTTGGGTATGATGCTACAAGCTTGGCACACCTGTATTTGGGGAGTTTCACCCATTCTTCTCTGCAGATCCTCTCAGGTTGGATGGGGAGCGTTGCTGAAAAGCTATTTTCAGATTTCTCTAGAGATGTTTAATCAGGTTCAAGTCCAGGCTCTGACTGCGCCACTTAAGGACATTCGGAGACTTGTCCCGAAGCCACTCCTTCGTTGTCTTGTCTGTGTGCTTAGTGTCGTTGTCCTGTTGGAAGGTGAACCTTCTTTCCAGTCTGAGGTCCTGAGTGCTTTGGAGCAGGTTTTCATCAAGCTCTGTTCATGTTCGCCTCAATCCTGACTAGTCTCCCATTCCCTGCCGCTGAAAAACATCCCCACAGCATGATGCTGCCACCACCATGCTTCACCGTAGAGATGGTGCCAGGTTTCCTCAAGACATGATGCTTGGCATTCAGGCCAAAGCGTTCAATCTTGGTTTCATCAGAACAGAGAATCTTGTTTCTCATGGTCTGAGAGTCTTTAGGTGCCTTTTGGCAAACTCCAAGCAGGCTGTCATTTTCCTTTACTGAGGAGTGGCTTCCGTCTGGCCACTCTACCATGAAGGCCTAATTGGTGGAGTGCTGCGGAGATGGTTGTCCTTCTGGAAGGTTCTTCTATCTCCACAGAGGAACTCCAGAGCTCTGTCAGAGTGACCATCTGCTTATTGGTCAGCTCCCTGACCAAGACCTTTCAGTTTGGCTGGGCGGACAGATCTAGGAAGAATCTTGTTCGTTCCAAACTTCTTCCACTGTGTTCTTGGGGACCTTCAATGCTACATAATTATTTTGGTACCCTTCCCCAGATCTGTGCCTCGACACAGTTTTGTCTCTGAGCTCTACAGGCAATTCCCTCGACCTCATGGCTTTGTTATTGCTCTGACATGCACTGTCAACTGTGGCACCTTATATAGTGAACAGGTGTGTGCCTTTCCAAATGATATCCAATCAATTTAATTTACCACAGGTGGACTCCAAGTTGCAGAAACAACTCAAGGATGATCAATGGAAACAGGATGCACCTGAGCTCAATTTAAAGTCTCATACTTCTGAATTCTTATGTATTCAAGGTATTTCTGTTTTTCATGTTTAATGACTTAGCAAACATTTCTAAAAACCTTAACTTCGTCATTATGGGGTATTGTGTGAAGATTTGCTGAGGATGAAAAATAAAAAACAATTTTAGAATAAGGCTGTAACCTGACAAAATGTGGGGTGTGAATACTTTCCGAAGGCACCGTATAACTAAAAAAGAACTATAACATCGGCAACCTACCTAGAGCAGTACCCAAAACCACATTCTCTATTTGACCACTGGGGGAAAAGCTTCCCTGCCTGCAAATGAACTAAACTGTGCATACTGCAGTACAGGTTCATTTGGATTGAGACCAATATTTTACAGCTACTGTAGTGCAATGGATAGGACCCTCTTTGCAATAGTCCTAACCTTATCCCCAGGCTCAAGGGCTACCGCATAGAGTCTCCTGGTGGACGAGATTAGGGTAGGCCTACACCCTTTTAATATCCAGATGGAGCACAGTATGATGTCGCCAGTACACTGCTGTGACCATTACAGTAGTGTAGAAAATGCTGAGCCTGTTATTAACGTTAGCTGAGTGGTTAAAAATGTAATAGCAAGTTTTGTGCTGTGGGCAAGTAAAATGGTCAAGCTATACTCTTGGGACCTAACTTGCTCACCACATATCCCACATATCCCATGTGGTTTCTTCCTTCACAGACTCCATGAATGTATGACCTCTTCCTAAATATGTGGTCAATTGATACATTTTGTGTATTGTTTCCTACAAACAAGGGTGGCTGAAATTAACCCTTTAGCTCAACTTACTCCACTCTCCCCGATAAGGAAAACATTTTAAAATTAATATTGGCATCGCATTTATTGAAGATAGCCACGGGGTGCTTACAAAAAGAGTAAGTGTGAATGTTTCAGGCTTGGTAAAGTATTAGGAGCAGGTCTGCAAATAACAGCCACTCTTTTTTGGTCACCAGAAGTGATTTGCGCTCAGGGCTAGACTTGTCTTCAAACTTGCGTTGCGTTCTGGGTTCGTTGACTTTTTCGACCTTGCTGCAGCTTGGGTCACGTTGTCTTCTCTGTGAATTCTTTACTCACAGGTTTTATACCCTTGGGTCAGAAGTGGGCGTAACCGCCTTTAGGGCAATTCTCTGTGCATACCAAGTTAATGAGGCAAGGTCTAGATTTGATTCAAATCCAATTTTAGACAACTAACTTAACATTTCATCTTCCCCAAAACATTCTCTTTGAATTCGATATTTTCCATACAACGTACAATGTATGAACATCAAACATCTACTAGGAAAACGCTTCACATTACAATGCTTACGTAATAATATCATCTATTAACCTTTAATAACAAAACCAAAATGACATACATTTTCATATTCCATCTATCGTCATGACCACCATTGTTGGTGACGGAAACCATTGTTCCAAAGTCCCTTTATTTCATGTTTAATGTTCTGAGGCTGGTTCTCCATAGTAACAGGACAAAGGAATTTGTCTGTGGCCTGAGATTTACCAGGGGCGTGAGGGGTCATAAAACCCTCCACATCTTCAGACCCCTAGATCTCTCCTCCTCTGTTGGGGTTGAGAGATAATCTGTAGGGTTGTGGTCTCCTCCAACCCGACCTGATCAGGACAGTCATGACACTACCAAGGGGTATTTTTGGCATTGCAACACCACGGTTGTGGGTTTGAATACCGCAAAGGCCACAGAGAGTGAAAATATATATTGAATGATTAAGAATAATGGTCATGTAAACCAGAGTGATACCCGTGGCTACTCAGATCACCTGAGCATCCTTGGGTTAGCTAATGAAAGTGTTATGACACACTTTGCTTACTCATCTCTGCCCCTCTATTGCTGTGCCTTTTTAGAGGTTCAGAGGAGCAACACACACACACACACACACACACACACACACACACACACACACACACACACACACACACACACACACACACACACACACACACACACACACACACACACACACACACACACACACACACACACACACACACACACACAAAAGGGCGGTAAGGGAACCTTCGGCTGAGCATAGGAATGACTGAAACAGAACAGATCTAAGTGGAGCAGAGGTATGTGGCAGTCTTAGAGAGGAGAGAGCTTCCATAGAACTGTGGGATAGCATGATAGATCTAACATAGAACTGTGGGATCGAGTCATAGCGCGATGTATCTGTGCTGCTGGGACACACTGGGATGACTCTGGTCATAGAGACAGATCTGGCTGAGAGAAATGACCAGGGAGACCCTCTTTAGAATGCCTCTTAAACATGTCCGAAGCAGTGCTTGACATCCAGAATTCCCTTTTTCTCTTTTCCCGACTGAAACATATTTAATAAAAGTACTGCTTGGATCTGATCTGAGTTTCTTTTTTCTATTCCTGGGTGAAAGAGTATCTTTGAGATTTGACTCTGATCTCTTGCACAGCTGTTTTAATCCATTATATATGGGTTTTGTTGGTTCTGATGATCAGGTTGCATGAAGCCCAGGGAGTGGGTACATTGAAGCCAGGGTCTATTTTAGGGGGAAGATTTCTGGAACTTTGTTGTTTAGCACAGGGGTGAGTGCACACAATATGACATTCAATGAACAGATTTTCCAAATCTGGTGAACAGTAGTGTGTACCAGCCATGGGTGAAAACAACGTTTCTATTTCCGTTATGAACCGAGCTTTTGTTGTCCACAATTACCAAACAGAACAAACAAGTAGTGCAACTTGTTTGCAGCAACAACAAAAAAATCGGACAATACACATTTCTTTACTAAGTGGAGTTTTGTCCTAATACCTCTTAAGCTTTTTTTATGCTCTATCCAAAAACGTCCAACCCTCTGAGAGGCAAGAAGAGAACCACATGCTCTCCCTGGATCAATTGGACAGTGTTGGTAGCTCCAAGCGCAGCTGTTGCAAACTTAATGATGCTGTGATTGTTTCATCAGAACCCTACACTCCATCAGTTAAAGAGGAGATTCTAAAAAATGGTAACTACTCAGCAAAATCTTTTGATGTGAGCGATGCCGCTTTCAGGCTCCTCCGTTCCGATCTGCAGATCAAGGGGAAGAAAATCCTCTTTTCAAGTCAACACTACAAGGGAATCAAACGGCGCATATAGTCTCTTAGCTTTTAAGTGGGTTTAGAAGCATCCAACACACTACGATTTGGCCTCAACACCCACGGGCCGATTGGAACTTCGCTAACATTTTTCTCGTCTCTGACAGACCCTGTCAGACAGTATGCACTTGAAATGACTTCATCATTTTATGTCAGGTTAATTTGAACTGAGGCGTACAAACACGCACAAACGTACGTGCACACACTCGCACACTCGCACGGAGGTAGAGAACAAGAGAGACAGTCCCACCCACATTGTTTTTCTCACATAGAAGAATATGCAGTGGTCCAAGCCTGACCTACACACCTGACATTCTGTGTGCGTCATAAGCACAACACAGTGGCCTCCTTCCAGTGTGTTTCTCCATGCATTGCCGCATTTCGGCGAAGGTGGGCGAGAAACTGCTGGGTATTTCAGAATATTTATGGAGGATAGGGTTTATGGATTCACTTGACAACATTCTCATGGCATTTCATTTTATGGCGCAAAATGATGTATGAGCAGCACTGGGACATACATTCATTGTTATTGCTTGGTTCTCTGATGTAGACACATTCACTACTACGTCCTCATTGTTTGATCTATTTCACCTTCCAGACCGCTGTAGTGGGTTGATTTTATTTTAAAGCTGTGGGTACGTACAGTATTAAGATCAGTTTATAAAAATGCATTTGCACTCCCTTATGGTCCTGCAGACAGACTGACAGAGGTCTTTGTGTGAACTGTGAGGTGACTGACACCCTGTTTACCTACACTTCCCCAGCACCCAGAAACCCGCTGGGCTCCATGCAGCGTGGTGACAGCATCACTTCTTATCTCTCCTACTACTCCCTCTCTCTCTTCCTGTCTCCCCCCTTCCATACTTCTCTCCCTCAGCAGCCTTTGTGCTCAGCTGATTCCAGGCCCCGCTTCGGGCTCTCTCTCTCTCTCTCAGCGTTCTGTCCCATGACTCTCGGAGACGCAGGACATGCAGGGGTTCTCGTCCTATCAGATGACGGGTGAGAGAAGAGGCTGCTGCTCCTTCTCCCAGTCCCCAGCACTGATCTGAGATAGTTCTGCCAGAATACCTGACATAGGCGCTGAGGAAGACAAACTACCCGTGGTGCTGCTTTTCCCAGCCTAGATCTCTTCTCCTCCCCCCTCTTCTCTCTCCTCTCCTCCTCTATCCCCGCTCTTCTCCTCTCCCTCTACTCTCTACTGCTCCCCTCTCTGAGATGGAATCATGGCTGAAAAAAAGTTACTTTATAAATCCCTGTAGATCAGAAAGGCTTCTCTGGAGACAAACATGTATTTTCTGTGGCCATGGCTCCTCTACCTGCCTGTCTAGATTTGTCCTACTGTCTTGTAGAGGAAATAGACTGTGGAAATTACACGGGGTGAAGAGGATTGATACGGTTCCTTCTGTAAACAAAGTGCTTGTGGAGACGACTGATATTCAGTGCTACAAGGTATTGTCTGTGTTCACTGTCAAGCTCTCTATGGCGCTATATGTCTGGAAAACATCAGACACCTCAGGGAAATAGAAATGCTTGGTTGACTTTGTGGTGGGGTAATATTTGACATGTGTATATTATATATTCCTCACATGTGACCCATGATGAGACTATGTTATTAGCCTATTAAAATGTTTATCTCACACTTAAGTGTCACGCCCTGACCTGAGTATTCTTTGTTTTCTTTATATATTTTGGTTTGGTCAGGGTGTGACGAGGGTGGTATGTGTGTTTTTGTCTCATCTAGGGTGTTTGTACTGTCTAGGGGTTTTGTAGACTTATGGGGTTGTTTCCATCTAGGTGTTTATGTAGGTCCATGGTTGACTAGATTGGTTCTCAATTTGAGGCAGGTGTTTATCGTTGTCTCTGATTGGGAACCATATTTAGGCAGCCATCTTCTTTCTTTCATTTCGTGGGTTATTGTCTATGTTATACGTTAGCACATTGTTTCATTAGCAGTCACGGTCGTTTTGGTTAAGTGTAATAATGAAGAATGTATTATAACCACGCTGCGCTTTGGTCTACTCCATACGACGATCATTACACTAAGATGAATTAGCAATATGCAAGAGTCTATGGTTGAGTTACAGTATAGCCAATCATGAAGATAAGTGTTTCCAATACATCATCGGTGTGCATCATGTGATTTCAATCAATTAGGAGTAGGTATTACCTGCTAATTGCTTACAAATTGTCTACTAATTGGTTTGTTTATGTCTTTGGAAACGCCTATCTTCTCTCTTTTTTTACTACATAGTGAATTTTCCCTTTAAGTTACAAAGCATTAACAAGCATTATTCTAGTCCTGATCAGAGGGGGGAGAGAGAGAAATCATAGCCTGAAAGAAAGAATGAAAGAGACGATGACAAACTTTGGGACTGGTAGGGACATCTCATGCCCTCTTCTATCCCTCTTTTGAAGGTCAGGTTTGGCAAGGTACAAGGGAAAAGGGGTGGTGGAGTTTTCTCCTTTTTTCTTCCTCAACTTGATTTTTTTTTAAATCCTTAATCTAAGTCGAGGAATTGTTCTAAAGACATTTCGCTATTTGATTTTGAATTTTAGGAACCCTTTAGCTATAAAAACAAAATATACAAAACATATATTTGAATAACAGATTCATACATGGAAAAACAGATTGTTCGGACGCTACAGATGTTTCTGGTCTGGTCTGACAAACATCGCTGTAGCTTGGCCACCTTCCACCGCAGATGCAGAAGGCATCGGTGGTACAATTGGTGTCTGCGGTGAATTTGAGACAGCCCAAAAAAACGATATCTCTAGCTTAAACAGTTTGTTTTTGATGAGGATTTTTTTATTATACTAATTACATTTCTGCGGGGTGTGGATATCGACTCTAGGGGTTTAAAACAAACTTGTGGATACATTTATGGGGTAGAGGGTATGAACCCAGTTTGCGAATCAGATATGAACCCAGTTTAGGGTAGGGGGGTTGGGGGAGGGGATAAATAACTATTAAAAATGGAATGTAGAGGATGGAAACTTATTCTTCGGCATACTGGAAGGAATGTGGTGTTTTTTATTTTTGAGAAACGGGGTGAATGGTTGTGGTTGTTGATGTCTTTTGTGTTTCAGTCGTTCAACAGGAGTGGCAGAGAGGATTACGCACAGGTCTTCTTCAGAGCAGCAACATACCATCTACATGGTGGTTTGGATCTCAGGTAAGTATTCAGGTAAGTAGTTAGGTAGGTATGCATGTTAAAAGGTCACTCCAGGTAAATAAACATGTTTTAAAAAGAGGATTATATGCAGTACCAGTCAAAAGGTTTGACACACTTACTCATTCAAGTTGTCACAACACAACTGATTGGCTCAAACACATTAAGAAGGAAAGAAATTCCACAAATTCATTTTTAACATCGCAAAACTGTTAATTAAAATGCATTCCAGGTGACTACCTCATGAAGCTGGTTGAGAGAATGCCAAGAGTGTGCAAAGCTGTCGTCAAGGAAAAGGGTAGCTACATGATTCCATATGTGTTATTTCATAGTGTCTTAATTATTATTGTACAATGTAGAAAATAGTCAAAATAAAGAAAAAACGTAGAATGAGTAGGTGTGTCCAAGCTTTTGACTGGTACTGTACGTCTTTTTTTAACCTAAAATGTTCTTAAAAACTTTTATTAAAAGCTGCCAGTCTCTATGCTTCTCCTTAGGGTGTTTGAAATGAGTATGGATAGTAAAAATGTACAGTATATAACGTCATTTAAGAACAAATTCTTATTTACATTGACGGCCTAGGAACAGTGGGTTAACTGCCTTGTTCAGAACAACAAATTTGAACTTTCTCATCATGGGGATTTGGTTTTAGCAGCCTTTCGGTTACTGGCCCAATGCTCTAAACCACTAGGTTACCTGCCGTTATTAAAAGTTATGTGAAAATATATATCAACTTACAGTGCAGTAAAACCAGGGTATAGGCTGTTAAAATGTCAGCTTCTATTGCATTCCCCAACCATCCTGGACAAGGGTATGATGGTTTAAAGTAGGTCCAGGAGTTAAAAATAAGGCATTACAATTTTAAAATATCAGTAGGGGTGCTGGATAAAAATCTGGGCGAGTCAGGGCGGGTCAGTTTCCTCCTGAATCATGGGCTTCAGAGATGGGTTGTCCACCGAACAGCACCCCAGAACAGCCATCCTTGCCCCAGAACAGCCTGTGCCCCAGAACAGCCTCTCCTCTAGTGTTCTCAGTCCTGAAAGTTCATGTATGTAGTCTGAATGTAGTCTTTGTTCCAACCTTTTCAATTTTGTTCATGGGAAGCAATGGGGACTGAACCAGAGGAGACAGCTGAAGAGAGAGAGAAATACACAATGTAAATGATCATCATGGGAGGAGAAGATTGCTTCAGCCTATTAAAAGACCAGATTATGTGTCGAAAGAAACGCTCAAGAGATGTATGTGTATCTGTTTAGCTAACTGGTGTGTATTTGTCTTCGTGAGATCTTCAAATACAGTGTGTGCAAATTAAGTAAGATTAGGGAGGAAAGGCAATAAATAGGCCGTGGTGGCAAAATAATTACAATTTAGCAAATAAACACTGAAGTGATAGATGTGCAGATGATGAATGTGCAAGTAGAGATACTGGGGCTGCAAAGGAGCAAAATAAAATAAATAACAATATGGGGATGGGGTAGTTGGATGGGCTACTTACAGAGGGGCTATGTAGAGGTGTAATGATCTGTAAGCTGCTCTGATAGCTGATGCCTAAAGTTAGTGAGGGAGATATGAGTCTCCAGTTTCAGTGAATTTTGCAATTTGTTCCAGTCATTGGCAGCAGAGAACTGGAAGGAAAGGGAGCCAAATGAGGAATTGGCTTTGGGGGTGACCAGTGAAATATACCTGTTGGAGTGCGTGCTATGGGTGGTTGCTGCTATGGTGACCAGTGAGCTGAGATAAGGCGGGGCTTGACCTAGCAAAGACTTAATGATGACCTGGAGCCAGTGGGTTTGGCCACAGATATGAAGTGATGGCCAGCCAACGAGAGCATACAGGTCGCAGTATATGGGGCTTTGGTGACGAAACGGATGGCACTGTGATAGACTGCATCCAATTTGTTGAGTAGAGTGTTGGAGACTGTTTTCTAAATGACATTGCCGAAGCCAAGGATCGGTAGGTTAGTCAGTTTTACGAGGGTATGTTTGGCAGCATGAGTGAAGGATTCTTTGTTGCGAAATAGGAAGCCGATTCTAGATTTAATTTTGGATTGGAAATGCTTAATGTGAGTATGGAAGGAGAGTTTACAGTCTAACCAGACACCTAGGTATTTGTAGTTGTCCACATATTCTAAGTCAGAACCATCCAGAGTAGTGATGCTAGGTGGGCGGGTGGGTGCGGGCAGCAATCGGTTGAAGAGCATGTATTTAGTTTTACTTGCATTTAAGAGCACCTGGAGGCCACGGAAGGAGAGTTATATGGCATTGAAGCTCATCTGAAAGTTAACACAGTGTCCAAAGAAGGGCCAGAAGTATACAGAACGGTGTCGTCTGCATAGAGGTGGATCAGAGAATCACCAGCCGCAAGAGCGACATCATTGATGTATACAGAGAAAAGAGTCGGCCCGAGAATTGAACCCTGTGGCACCCCCATAGAGACTGCCAGAGGTCCGGACAACAGGCCCTCCGATTTGAAACACTGAATTCTGTCTGAGAAGTAGTTGGTGAACCAGGCAAGGCTGTTGAGTCTCCTGATAAGAATGCAGTGATTGACAGAGTCGAAAGCCTTGGCCAGGTCGATGAATACGGCTGCACAGTATTGTCTTTTGTCGATGGCGGTTATGATATCGTTTAGGACCTTGAGCGTGGCTGAGGTGCACCCATAACCAGCTCGGAAACCAGATTGCATAGCAGAGAAGGTACATTGGGTTTCGAAATGGTCAGTGATCTGTTTGTTCACTTGGCTTTCGAAGACCTTGGAAAGGCAGGGTGGGATAGATATAGGTCTGTAACAGTTTGGTTCTAGAGTGTCTCCCCCTTTGAAGAGGGGGATGACCGCGGCAGCGATCCAATCTTTGGGGATCTCAGACGATACGAAAGAGAGGTTGAACAAGTTAGTAATTGCGGTTGCAACAATTGCGGCTGATAATTTCAGAAAGAGAGGCTCCAGATTGTCTAGCCCAGGTGATTTGTAGGGGTCCAGATTTTGCCGCTCTTTCAGAACATCAGATATCTGGATTTGGGTGAAGGAGAAATGGGTAAGGCTCGGGCAAGTTGCTGTGGGGTGTGCAGAGCTGTTGACCGGGGTAGGGATAGCCAGGTGGAAAGCATTCTCAATTATTGTAGATTTAGATGGGGATTTAGATGAGGACATTATCGTAGATGGTGTGGGAACATTACACTGGTGGAAATCTGTCCTTTGGTCTGATGAGTCCAAATTTGACATTTTTGGATCCAACGGCTGTGTGTTTGTGAGACGCAGAGTAAGTGAATGGATGAACTCTGCATGTGTGGTTCCCACCGTGAAGCATGGAGGAGGATGTGTGATGGTGTGGGGGTGCTTTGCTGGTGACACTGTGAGTGATTTATTTAGAATTCAAGTCACACTTAACCAGCATGGCTACCACAGCATTCTGCAGCGATATGCCATCCCATCTAGTTTGCACTTATGGGACTATCATGCGTTTTTAACAGGACAATGACCCAACACACCTCCAGGCTGTGTAAGGGCTATTTGACCAAGAGGAGGAGTGATGGAATGCTGCATCAGGTGACCTGGCCTCCACAATCACCCGACCTCAACCCAATTGAGATGGTTTTGGATGAGTTGGACCGCAAAGTGAAGGAAAAGCAGCCAACAAGTGCTCAGCATATGTGAGAACTCCTTCAAGACTGTTGGAAAAGCATTCCAGGTGAAGCTGGTTGAGAGAATGCCAAGAGTGTGCAAAGCCATCATCAAGGCAGAGGGTGGCTACTTTGAAGAATCTTACATCTAAAAATCTATAAAACAGTGTAGGAAAATAAGTTAAGAAACTCAATCGTGTCTAAAACAAGATCCTGTAACCATGGATAAACCTGGTTCCAATTACCAATTTTATCCCCCAGAAAATATATAACAAATATTTCAACAAATATTATGGTTGAACTCAAATGTGCTGGTTGATGAAATACCTGTATTTATGGAAAAGTGTTTTAACCTCACTAGGGTAGGGGGCACTATTTAGATCATCAAAGATAAGGCATTTTTTTAATCGCTATTTCTGACTTTGGTGTCGCACCTTTTGTGTCGCAATCTGACATGGCGGCTGGATTAACAAGAAGGTAAGTTTTATTTTGATTTATAACACATATATTTTCAAGAATGTTAAATATTTGTATTGAGTATGTTTGAATTTCAATCTCTGCAATTTCACTGGATGTTGGCCAGGTGGGACGCTACCGTCCCAGGAACCCATAAGAAGTTTTAAAAGGATATTTTGTTTTTAAATGATGTTGTGAATTGGAATTGTAGAGTTACAGTGTCTTCAGAAAGAATTCAGACCCCTTGACCTTTTCCACATTATGTTATGGTAAAGCCTAATTCTGAAATGGACAAAAAACTATCCTCAGCAATCTACACACAATAGCTCATAATGACAAAGCAAAAACAGGTTTACACCTTTTTGCAAATGTATTTAAAATAAAAAATATAAATTCTTTATTTACATAATTATTCAGACCTTTTGCTATGAGTCTCAAAATTGAGCTCAGGTGCATCCTGTTTCCATTAGTCATCCTTGAGATGTTTCTACAACTTAGTACAACTGTGGTAAATTCAATTGATTGGACATTATTTTAATTTTTTTATAAATTAGCAAAAATGTACAAAAATCTGTTTTTGCTTTGTCACTGTGGGGTATTGTGTGTAGATTGATTAGGGAAACTGTCACGCCTTGGTCATTCTATCTTGTGTTTTTGTTTTATGTTTGGGTAGGCCAGGGTGTGACATGGGTTTATATGTTGTATTTCGTATTGGGGTTTGTATTAATTGGGAGTGTGTATTAGTAGGGGTGTGTCTAGTTAGGCTTGGCTGCCTGAGGCGATTCCTAATTGGAGTCAGCTGATTGTTGTCTCGGATTGGGAACCGTATTTAGAGTGCGCGTTGTATTTCGTGGGCGATTGTACCTGTCTCTGTGTTAGTCACCAGATAGGCTGTATTAGTTTCACTCATTTGTTGTTTTCATATTTTCAGTTATTTCATGTACCGCTTTATCTTTATTAAAAGTCATGAGTAACCTACACGCTGCATTTCGGTCTGACTCTCTTCAAACAACAGACGAACTACATTACAGAAACAAACTATTGAATACATTTTAGAACAAGGCTGTAACGTAACAAAATATGAACAAAAACAAGAGATCTGAATACTTACCAAATGCACTGTGTGTCTAATGGTAAAATGAACAATAGGGAGTACAGTACTTTACTAATCCCCAAGGGTACAATCATGTGACAGGGTGTATAGTAACCAATAAAGGGCGATAACCACTGAGCTAAGGGACCAGGCTTGGTCTGTCATGCTAGTAGTTCTGTTGTTAGTCCAGGTGGTTTGTTGTCCAAAAGGGGTTGGTGGAGTTGAGTGTCTGTGAGAGGAGGGAGAAAATCACAAAGAATGAAAAATATATAACATCTGTTATTGAACATTGTGCTTATTTGTCAAATGGGACACACATCAACTCACCATAGCGTAGGTGGAGATAGTGTAGTTGGGAAGTGGAAGTGTTTCTCATAACATGCTGAATTACTCTTACAGTATTGAATGAGGACAGCTACCTATTACACTTGCTATAAGGTGCAGTCCTGCAATATTACTCTTGCAGTATGCTGTGTATGATGTAGGCCTAGGCATTTACATTGTATTTCTATCACAAAGACAGATACACATTATGCCAGAATAACACCGTAATGCAGGAGTGCATGTGTAGACCTTACCATGAAATGCTTACTTGCTAGAACTTTCCCAACAATGCAGAGTTAAAAAGTAAGACAATTAAGAAATACAATTTTTTTAAATAGTAACACTATAGATAGCAATACCAAGGCTATTTACAGGGAGTACCAGTGCCTAGTCAATGTGCAGGAGTACGAGGTTGTTGAGGTAGATATGTACATGCAGGTTGGGGTAAAGTGACTACCAAGCAAACCGGGAACCTTCTCAGAACATTAGCTAAGACTCCCATTAACTTCAAGTTAGGGTTTTATCTAATATTATGATTATAACATCCCAAAAACATTCAAAGAATGTTTTGGATAATAAAATGTATCTAACATGTAAGATTTAAAAATATATATATACAGTGCCTTGCGAAAGTATTCGGCCCCCTTGAACTTTGCGACCTTTTGCCACATTTCAGGCTTCAAACATAAAGATATAAAACTGTATTTTTTTGTGAAGAATCAACAACAAGTGGGACACAATCATGAAGTGGAACAACATTTATTGGATATTTCAAACTTTTTTAACAAATCAAAAACTGAAAAATTGGGCGTGCAAAATTATTCAGCCCCTTTACTTTCAGTGCAGCAAACTCTCTCCAGAAGTTCAGTGAGGATCTCTGAATGATCCAATGTTGACCTAAATGACTAATGATGATAAATACAATCCACCTGTGTGTAATCAAGTCTCAGTGTAAATGCACCTGCACTGTGATAGTCTCAGAGGTCCGTTAAAAGCGCAGAGAGCATCATGAAGAAAAAGGAACACACCAGGCAGGTCCGAGATACTGTTGTGAAGAAGTTTAAAGCCGGATTTGGATACAAAAAGATTTCCCAAGCTTGAAACATCCCAAGGAGCACTGTGCAAGCGATAATGTTGAAATGGAAGGAGTATCAGACCACTGCAAATCTACCAAGACCTGGCCGTCCCTCTAAACTTTCAGCTCATACAAGGAGAAGACTGATCAGAGATGCAGCCAAGAGGCCCATGATCACTCTGAATGAACTGCAGAGATCTACAGCTGAGGTGGGAGACTCTGTCCATAGGACACCAATCAGTCGTATATTGCACAAATCTGGCCTTTATGGAAGAGTGGCAAGAAGAAAGCCATTTCTTAAAGATATCCATAAAAAGTGTTGTTTAAAGTTTGCCACAACCAACCTGGGAGACATACCAAACATGTGGAAGAAGGTGCTCTGGTCAGATGAAACCAAAATTGAACTTTTTGGCAACAATGCAAAACGTTATGTTTGGCGTAAAAGCAACACAGCTCATCACCCTGAACACACCATCCCCACTGTCAAACATGGTGGTGGCAGCATCATGGTTTGGGCCTGCTTTTCTTCAGCAGGGACAGGGAAGATGGTTAAAATTGATGGGAAGATGGATGGAGCCAAATACAGGACCATTCTGGAACAAAACCTGATGGAGTCTGCAAAAGAACTGAGACTGGGATGGAGATTTGTCTTCCAACAAGACAATGATCCAAAACATAAAGCAAAATCTAGAATGGGTTGGTTCAAAAATAAACATATCCAGGTGTTAGAATGGCTAAGTCAAAGTCCAGACCTGAATCCAATCGAGAATCTGTGGAAAGAACTGAAAACTGCTGTTCACAAATGCTCTCCATCCAACCTCACTGAGCTCGAGCTGTTTTGCAAGGAGGAATGGGAAAAATTTCAGTCTCCCGATATGCAAAACTGATAGAGACATACCCCAAGCGACTTACAGCTGTAATCGCAGCAAAAGGTGGCGCTACAAAGTATTAACTTAAGGGGGCTGAATAATTTTGCACGCCCAATTTTTCAGTTTTTGATTTGTTAAAAAAGTTTGAAATATCCAATAAAGCACTGTATATCCTTTGAATGTTCTACTAATGTTTACTGAAACATCTGTAATAACCACCACAGAACATTCCCCAAACTTTCTCATTAGGTTTCTAGGTAATACAATAACACAATGTACCAGTAATGTTTTTAGAACATAATTCTGCAACAAATTGTGAAAGAAACAGAAATGGTTCTGAAAAAACATTAAGGGAACGTTCTACTAATGTTGATGAATATGTCGTTAAATACACCCATAACAACAAGCAGGGAATATTCCCACAATGCTCTCATATGGTTGTAGTGTAACGTTATGAAATAATTGTTACAATAATGTTCCCTAAACATTCATGTCTGGATTCAATTCAAATCAAATCAAATCCAATTTATTTATATAGCCCTTCGTACATCAGCTGATATCTCAAAGTGCTGTACAGAAACCCAGCCTAAAACCCCAAACAGCAAACAATGCAGGTGTAAAAGCACGGTGGCTAGGAAAAACTCCCTAGAAAGGCCAAAACCTAGGAAGAAACCTAGAGAGGAACCGGGCTATGTGGGGTGGCCAGTCCTCTTCTGGCTGTGCCGGGTAGAGATTATAACAGAACGTGGCCAAGATGTTCAAATGTTCATAAATGACCAGCATGGTTGAATAATAGTAAGGCAGAACAGTTGAAACTGGAGCAGGAGCATGGCCAGGTGGACTGGGGACAGCAAGGAGTCCTCATGTCAGGTAGTCCTGGGACATGGTCCTAGGGCCCAGGCCAGTTGAAACTGGAGCAGCAGCATGGCCAGGTGGACTGGGGACAGCAAGGAGTCATCATGTCAGGTAGTCCTGGGGCATGGTCCTAGGGCTCAGGTCCTCCGAGAGAGAGAAAGAAAGAGAGAAGGAGAGAATTAGAGAACGCACACTTAGATTCACACAGGACACCGAATAGGACAGGAGAAGTACTCCAGATAAACAAACTGACCCTAGCCCCCCGACACATAAACTACTGCAGCATAAATACTGGAGGCTGAGACAGGAGGGGTCAGGAGACACTGTGGCCCCATCCGAGGACACCCCCGGACAGGGCCAAACAGGAAGGATATAACCCCACCCATATAACCCCACCCACTTTGCCAATTCAATAGGTTCTGAGAATTCCGCTAACATTAATGGAGATTCATCTGAAGCGCATCCTAACCAGGTATAGGATTAATTTGACCACCCAACAAACCAACATTTGTTCTGTGAATGTTCCCAGAATGTTAAAATAACACAAAAACTATCCAGTTGTGCTGTTTACACAATGTTCGTAGAAAACATTCACCTTATGTTGCATGAAAGAGAACGGAAAGGGAAAGGGGGACCTAGTCAGTTGTACAACTGAACTTTCCCAGAACACATGTTGTCTGTTCTTCAAACAATTCCCAGAATGTTGGGGACATCCAAGAGATATGTTCCCAAAACACAAAAACTGACAAGTTAAGCTAACATTCTTACACTGTTTGCAACATGGTGCACAAAATATTCCCTCAGTGGTTTTAGAATGGTATTTATATGCTCCCAAACAAAAACATTCCTCTGACATTGCAACAATGTTAACAGAACATATTTTTTTACAATATTTGAAAGTTCCCAAAACATTTCATTATAACTAATAGTGTGACATTATAAAAGAAAGGTTTCCAAAACACAAAATCTGTCCAGTTGTGATGACATTCTTGCAATGTTTGTATCACGGTGGACAAAATGTTCCCTTAATGTTCTGAGAATGTTATTCCTATCTTCCCAGAATGATAGTCCTACGTTTTGAACAGTCCATGGGAGGCTTGTTTGGTTTTTATCTTACTGTTGAGGAAGTTAGTTGTGCAACATCCATTTTCAGAAAAAAAGAAAACCACGTAGAAATATGTTTAACCACTTATTAAGCAATGAATATTGCAAGTCTTGGAGTATAGGCTCTGCTCCTTCAGAGTAGCTCACTGCCCACGCAAAGCATCAATGTAAAATGGCCTACAGGCAGTGAGTGCGGTAAACTATACCAATCCCCCTGTAGGAACACAGATAGACTGCCATTAAGGTAGGCATGATTGTTAATAGCCTCTAATTTGTGCCATCTCAGTTTATGCGTCAGCCTGAGGCGGGGCACTCGGGTTTCCCTTCTGAACTGTCTCTGCTTAATTTCAGAAAGTAAACACCAGGTAGAAACATATTTAACCATTTATTAAGCAATGAATAATCCAAGACTTGGCATATAGGATCTGCTCATTCACTGCCAAAGCAAAGCACAAATAAAGCAAAGCAAAGCATATAAACTATACCAATCCCCCAAAACAGCGATCTCCTCTGGCCCCGACGGATAGGAAGGAAATTGATTCAGACGAGCAGGAGGAGGCGAGTTTGATAAGGACTCACCCCGTTCCTGTACGAAGGACCGAAGACAGCTTTTTAACAAAGTTACTTTTTTTGCAGGTTTTCATGTCTTAAAAATGTTTTACTTTTGTTAGATCATTTATACACATTTTAAATGGCTTTTACAGAATTGGATGTTTTACATGAAAAAGTACTTTTATTTTTGGTAGTTTTTACTGGTTTTAACAACTTTGTAACAATTTAAATGTAATATGCAGATGCTGTTTTTATGCTTTTATGTCGTTTTTATGTGTATAAATGTTGTACATATATAAATGAGCTGTTTTAAAGGGAAATGTGACAATAAAACTTTTCCAAAATAAAACAATCTGACTATCTTGCCAACGTAACAGTGTGAACCCAGCCTCGCTAGAGATGCACCACCGGATGCTATCACTGAACTATAAGTGTAGCCTGTTCAGCTGTGGACCTATATGAAATATCTACCATCTAAGTAATATGCACTCAGCCAACCACCTGTGCTATAACGATAACCACCAAAGCAATGCTATTGATTGTGGGCTGAATGCCGACATAGTCAACTATACAAGGCATGAACATCACATTTTACATCCAAAATCTCCTTGGTGTTTAATCTAACGTTCGTAGGAAACAGAGGACCAAAGCCCCATGATCTCCAATGTGGATACAGGAATCAAAAAAAACAAAATGTCACATACACATGGTTAGCAGATGTTAATGCGAGTGTAGCGAAATGCTTGTGCTTCTAGTTCCGACAATGCAGTAATAATAGGTCGAGAAGCCGTTCAAGCAGCGCCGATGCGAAATGAATGGTCTGCGTATAGCTCAGGAGATAGCCCGCAGCCTTGGGGGAGGAGAATGAGCCATGGTGAAAAACAAATATCTCGTCATTGGTTTGCCAGCATCAACGATGAATAATGGATCACCCAGTGTGGCCAGTGGTTCCCATTTCATGAAGCGCAACATGGAAGAGAGGACAGCAAGTAAGGTTAGTTTGAGCAACGACAGTTTAAGAATCGTTACCTACATGGTGAACATGTGAGTGTCCATAAATAAATCAGAAATCATGCAAGAATTAAAGAGAAACAAAAATTAGGTGTATTCCCCAACCGTGAAAGCCATCAGGCTGCCTCTAATTAAAATATCCTGTATGAGCCCAAAAACCCTTTACTTAAATGTGAACCCATTTTTGTTGATATAGAGTGAGGGTTATATTTTTCTAATTGCCTGAAGATTGCTCTTTTTGAAGCCTATTGAGGCAGTAAGTGTCGTCATCTTGGTGTATGAGGATCTTCTAACTATGCCACATAGCTACTGGACCACAGGCTGAGCGAATCAGGATCAGCAATACTGCAGGAACTCATGTAGGTTCCACAACAATCAATCAAATGGAACATCGTAGCAGCAGAGGATCAGAGTGGAAACGGGATCAATTGAGATGCAGTAGCAGCGCCGATGCAGAATTGGGCACCCATGGCTCAGAGCTAGCCCTCAGCACTGACGAAGGAACCAGAGCCGGGGACGAGTTCCAGTATCTTGTCATTGGTTGCCAGCATCAGTGTTGAACAGAGGTTCACCCGGTGCCGCCTGTGCTCAGCATGCATGCAGGCACCATGACATCAAAGAGAACAAAGCAGTGTTCGTTCTGGTGATGATGACAATGTTCCACATGTGAGAGGCCATAACGCAAACAGAGAATTTAAGAGATTATGCTGAATGAAAGGGAAGGAACATTTAGTGTATGAAGATCCTCTAAGCCATCATACGGACCGCCTCTGGAAAAGTGCCATGTAAACCAAACACCGTTGCCTTAACGTGAATTCCAACATGTGGCACATGTGTTTATATAACAGAAGACTTTGTACAGAGAAGACCATACAGTAGATTGCTGCAGAGCGGCACACTACATTATCAAAAGTATGTGGACACCTGGTCATCGAACATCTCATTCCAAAATCATGACCATGGAGTTAGTCCCCCTTTGCTGCTATAACAGCCTCCACTTTTCTGGGAAGTCTTTCCGTTGGATGTTGGAACAATGATGCGGGGACTTGTTTCCATTCAGCCACAAGAGCATTAGTGAGGTCGGCACTGATGTTGGGAGATTAGGCCCGGCTTGCAGTCGGTGTTCCAATTCATCCCAAATGTGTTCGATAGGGTTGAGGTCAGAGCTCTGTGCAGGCCAGTCAAGTTCTTCCACACAAATCTCAACAAAACATTTCTGTATAGACTCGCTTTATGCACGTGGGCATTGTCAAGCTGAAACAGGAAAGGGCCTTCCCCAAACTGTTGCCACAAAGTTGGAATCACAGAATTGTCTAAAATGTCATTGTATGCTGTTGTGAGTGTTGCAACCGAGGACAGGCGATTTTTAAGCACTACGCGCTTCAGCACTCGGCAGTCCCATTCTGTGAGCTTGTCTGGCCTACCACTTCGCAGCTGAGCCGTTGTTGCTCCTAGACGTTTTCCGTTCACAATAACAGCACTTACAGTTGACCAGGGCAGCTCCAGCAGGGCAGAAATTTGTTCGAAAGGTGTCATCCTATGACGATGCTACATTGAAAGTCACTGAGCTCTTCAGTAAGACCAAGCTACTGCCAATGTTTTGTCGATGGAGATTGCAAGGCTGTGTGCTCAATTTTTATACACCTGTCAGCAACGGGTGTGACTGAAATAGTCGAATTCACTACTTTGAAGTGGTGTCCACATACTTTTGTATCTATACTGTATTTTAGATCAGTTAGCTTTGACTGGGGCCATCAAATGCATGGCATGCTGTGCTATTGCCTCTGAAATAATGGATATCTAAATCCCAAATCATTCCTGCTCCACACCAAATGGCAAGCCATTTGCAGTTCCACTGTTAGCGAACTGAATATTAGTTTTCTGCTCAGCTATTAAATATAACTGCCCATTTGTGATTTAGCAAATCTATTGCAATAACCTTGAGAACGTGCCAGAAAACATTTCACACAGAAAACTAATCGGAAGTGAATTGTATATTGCCTCCTACAGTGAAGGTCAGGTCCAATGCAGGGGACAAAGACTCATATACACCAATCAAAGCCGGACTTGAACCTCACAGATGTACAAAAGCAAGTGACTTTAATGTATTTACGCAGCAGCGCCTGTTGTCGTTTTACACGCTGAACTAATTATGTAGACTGTTTAATTCATGCTAATCAAACCTGACGCTTGCAGATGGCTGATATATTATGAATGACCCGTTATTGTTGTTTAGAACCAGAGTAAACCAGTTGGTATGTGGGGGTAACTGTTACTGTAGGCTACTTGCTGTGACCTGTACTTAGTTTTTTTACTTTTTTATTTAGTTTTCTTCGCAAGTCCTCAACAGTACTGTACAGTATGTCCTTTGGGAATTCCCTTCCCCTGCCTGTTTGAAGCTCTGTAATGCCATCCACAGCTACCTCATTTGTCGACCACTCCCTCATCCACACACTCGCAACCCATATAGGGTATGAAAATGGCAGATTTGGTTACTGATAAGCACCCAAATTGAAATGCAGGGTGCTTAACTGACAGGCATTCTAAACTTCTGCAGCACGCGCAACAAGAAGATGCCCCCATCCCTCCCGCTAATTGGACTACTTTTGCAAAAACATTTGTTGTCTAAGTGAGGGGAATGCTGTAAATTAAGAGTGATGAGATGTTGAGGATTGTGACAAATGGCTGTTTTGATATCATATAAGAAAACCACACCCATGAATATAAATGTGCGCTTCACGATTCCATATCATAAAGCTCATCTCATTTACAGTATCGACGTTGATGATCGATACGTTTGATGTAACAGTTACGAAGATGACATGGGTTGTTCTGCACCGAATTAACCTCTGTTGATGGTAAAGAACATCAGCTGTAGAACACGTACCTGGATGCGGGTTCTACACAAAAACTACACGTGTGCTTGCTTCAGTTCCTCAATTGCACGGGCTCTTTTCTTGAGTCATAAAAGTGCACTGAAATTACTTAGGAACTGTGCTCACTTTGGAGAGGAGTGAGGCCACTTGGAGACACCAGTTAAGACCTCTCACTCCACCCTTAACTTTTTTTTTGTCTTGTGTTTCACCTACCCCATGAATGTTCTTATTATGTTACTGAATGTATCCAGAGTACTTTCAGATTTTGTTATCTACAAATGAGTACAGTAAATGCAAAACGCACATAAAATCAAGTGTAATGTAAGAATTCACTCTTGTGTCAGGTGAACTGTTGTGTCCTCACCTTTGGTCTGATCATTTCCCCATAATCTCCAAACTCTTCCCTTTCAATTGGGATCATGGTTATGCATATGCTTCTCTTATTTCTTCTGTGAGAAACATTTAAATGTGGCCCTATCCATAAAGGGTTAACAAAGGATAATGTTCTCTATGTTTCTCACTCTATGTTCTTTTTTTCTATGTTTTGGCCGGGAATGGTTCTGAGTCAGGGACAGCTGTCTATCGTTGTCTCTGATTGGGAATCATACTTAGGCAGCTTTTTTCCTTTTTGTATTTGTGGGAAGTTGTCTTTGTTAGTGGCATTATAGCCTAAGTAAGCTTCACGGTCGTTTCCTTATTCTTTGTTTTGTTGGCAACATTTACCAATAAAGGAAATGTACGCTCACCACGCTGCACCTTGGTCCGTTCATTTTCAAGACAATGCCTGTTGTTATAAAGATTTTGTAACATCTCAGCTAGTAGTTTAGAAAGTAGCGCTCGTGAGCCAAAATGGGTCCCCGAAAATTGTGCACAATTGTGTATGTCTTGATACTTTGTTGTTTTCCCGCAATTCATAATATGTAACATGAATTTCAATTCGCACAATATGTAGCGAATTTGTAAGTGCTTAAGATCCCCTTCAATCTCTTTAACACAGACCAATGTGCTGGGATACATCCATCCAATCACCATTAGCTGTTTTCATGACCACTTTAAATCAAATAAGAACTTGCAATTTGTTTCTCCTAATAACTTTTCACTGGGGCATTTTGCCTTTCCCCTTTACATTGGGAAGGGGTTAGGTTTATATTAATCAGTTGAATTAGTTTAAAGAAAGGTTAATAACTAATTTAATAGTGCATTGATTGAGCTAACTATACAGAGATTGTGTAATGGAATAAAGGTAGAAGGGCTAACACAAGACGATATATTGCAATCATTAACATTTAAAAAGGTTTCATAATTGTGTGCACAAAGTAAACTAATAATTGGGTAACCTACTTGAACCACAACTTTGTGATTCCATTCCAAGGGCTTCCCCACTTACCTTGTACTCCTGTCTGTGACGTCCATTGAAAATCACTTTTTTCCTTTTCATATGAGGTTTCTGAGTCTTCAGCAGCAGTTACTCTTTGATAAGACGTGACATTTCTGGAGGGAAATACTTCAACGATTTGTATACGACTCTTAACATTTTTCCCGGCGTGCATGAGTGATTAGGGAAGTGAAAAGAGTTCATATGGCAGCAGGGTAAACATTGCATTCCAAGAGCCACTCACCAGACGGCACAAAATTGGGCAAAATGAGAGGAAACTCTTTAGGGAGGTGGGTTGCGTTGCAAATGGCATCTAATTCCAAACATAGTTCGCTACTTTTGACCAGTAGCGGTGCACCATGTACGGAATAAGTTTCCATTTGGGAGGAAGGCTTTTAAGAGTGGGGTTAAAAGGAGTGAAACACATGTTGAATATGACTTCAAAAACGACGCCCTGAGATTTGCCGCCATGCTCGTCTTCTTTAACCTAATGCCTAACGTCGGCTGATAAGGAAAGAATGAATGTTTTACAGATTTCTACAGCAAAATCCAGTCCTAGATTTGCTCAGCAGAGAAATCTTTTAGGCACTGGATAACATGGCATTTGAAAGAACATTAAAGGTCCTATGCAGCGTTTTTTTAAACATCATTAACAAATCAATTCTGAGTTACAGTTAAGTACCTTTCTGTGATTATTTTTTACCATTTTCATTGAAAACAAACAAAATAGGTTCTATAAAGCAGCAAATAAGGGTTCTGATTGGTTTACAGTCCTTTTTGGGGATAAAGTGCCTTCAGAAAGTATTCATAACCATTGACTTATTCCACGTTTTGTTTGTGTTACAGCCTGAATTCAAAATTGATTAAATATATTTTCTCTCTCTCCCATCTACACACAATACCCCATAATGACAAAGTGAAAACATGTTTTTAGAAATGTTTGCTAATTTATTGAAAATGAAATACAGAAATATCTCATTAACATAAGTTTTTACAACCTCAGTCAATGCTTTGTAGAAGCACCTTTTGTAGCAATTACAGCTTTCTGGGGAAGTCTCTAAGAGCTTCCCACACCTGGATTGTGCAACATTTGTCCTTTATTCTTTTCAAAATTCTTCAAGCTCTTTCAAATTGGTAGACAATGATTTTCAGGTCTTGCCATAGATTCAAGTGTACTGAACAGAAATATAAAGGCAACACTTGAAGTGTTTGTCCCATGTTTCATGAGCTGAAAAAGAATATCCCAGAAATTTTACATACACACAAAAAAAAGGTATTTCTCTCACATTTTGTGCACAAATTTAATTACATCCCTGTTAAGTGAGCATTTTCCCTTTGCCAAGATAATCCATCCACCGGACAGGCGTGGCTTTTAAGAAGCTGAATAAAAGGCATTATCCTTACACAGGTGCACCTTGTGCTGGGGACAATTAAATGCCAATCTAAAATGTGCCGTTTCTCAACAGATATGTCAAGTTTTGAGGGAGAGTGCAATTGGCATGCTGACTGCAGGAATGTCCACCAGAGCTGTTTAATGTTACTTTCTATACCATAAACTGCCTCCAACATTGTTTTAGAGAATTTGGCAGTACGTCCAAACATCCTCACAACCACAGACCACGTGTAACCACACCAGCCCAGGACATCCACATCTGGCTTCTTCACCACCCTGACAGCTGATGAAACTGAGGAGTATTTCTGTCTGTAATAACGCCCTTTTGTGGATCAAATTCATTTTGATTGGGTGGGCCTGGCTCCCCAGTGGGTGGGCCTGGCTCCCAAATGGGTGGTACTATGCCCAAGTCAACCAGTGTTTTTGTCTCAGCTCCTGCTTTTCCAAGTCTATCTTTTTCTCGCCCTCCTGGTTTTGACCCTTGCCTGTCCTGACTCTGAGCCTGCCTGCCTGACCTGAGCCTGCCTGCTGTCCTGTACCTTTGCCCCACTTCCCTGGATTCTCGACCCCTGCCTGCCTTAGCCTGTCATTTGCCTGCCCCTGTTGCTGTAATAAACATTGTTTCTTCAACAGTCTGGACTTGGGTCTTACCTGAAACGTGATATAACGATTACAAGCAACCCATAACATGATGCAGTCACCACTATGCTTGAAAATATGGAGAGTGGTAGTCAGTCGGTTGTATTGGATTTGCCCCAAACATAAGACTTTGTATTCAGGACCAAAGTTCATTGCTTTGGGACATTTTTTGCAGTATTATTTTAGTGCCTTGTTGCAAACAGATGCATGTTTTGGAATATTTGTATTTTGTACAGAGTTCTTTTCACTCTGTCAATTAGGTTAGTATTGTGGAGTAACTAGAATGTTGTGGATCCCATCCTCAGTTTTCTCCTATCACTCATGGTTGGAAAAAAACGCCCAAAAATACGCCCAAAAATATTCTAATTAACAGTCTCCCCTACATTTTAAGAAATAAACTATTTCTAAAAGAACAAAAAGTGTTTTGTGAACTGTAAAGAAGCATTGAAGAGCTCAAATGGTTATTTGAGTCATTATGGTTGACACAGAACCATTAGCTTTCCAAAAAGAACCCTTGAGGAACCCACATTTTCTGTGTGTAGATTTATGTCCCTATGGGCCTAAAATCACTTTATATTCAAGGACTCGCTGGGATTATCTGAATTGCATTATACCGGCACTTCCTAATCTTTTGGGAATTGTGGGCCAGCTCCTCCATAAAAACAAAGTAGCCTATCGCTGGCCCAGAACCACACACCGACATAAAAAAAGGTTGAACTAATACCCTGACTACACCGCTCGCATCGCGTGCGCGAGCGTTGCAAAATAAATGTAGGAATCTATGTTATTCCATTATTGCACCCACACTCCTCGTGCGCCAATGAAGGTCTGCGTTGCCAAGGGCTAAAAGAGAAGTCATTCCTATTTCTGATGCAGATCGCGCTGCAAGTCCTGCCTCTCCCATCTCGTCATCGGTTAATAGAAGCAGGTACCCACATGCCATCTCCTCATTGGTTATACCCACGTGGGTGATTGAAAGACGAACTGATTTGCCGGTTGTCGTGGTAATACTATGAAAGTGTAGATGCCAATCACCGTATCAATTCAAAGATGACAAAGCCTGGAAGGTGGAGAGATGACTAGAAACGTTTTATGTGTGGATTAATTGTAGAGGACCTTGTGCATTTCATTTCATGCAGACTATAATAATATTCATGAAAATGTGGTTTAAAGTAATGGAAAATGTATATAAACCGTTAACAGTGAATAATCAGAGGTCTCTACAGCATAATATAATTTGTGAATTCCGTCTTGGAAAAGACAGCTCCTGCACATCTTTCATCCTAAGTCAAACACTGGTCTCATCCATCCTCCAAACCACACTCTCTCTCCACATTGCGACTGGTTGTTGCGTTGGGTCTTGCCACCTCTAACACTGGCAAGTTGGCTGGTAAACCTTATTATTAAGGTGATTATAAATGCACTTTTGTTTTATTAGAATGCAGGTGAAATCTATTAAAACGCAGATTGTTTTTGGAGCGTCTGCATTTTGAGCTAAAGCTATTATCAAAAAGAGAAACAATGTGACTTCCTTTGTTTCAGTCTCTTTCTGGCTTTCTGAATTTCTACACTCTTAGAAAAAGTGTTCCGAAAGGGTTCTTACCTGGAACCAAAACATTTTTTTCAAATAGTTCTCCTATGTGGACAAGCTCTTTTTACTTGCACACAATATAGCTGGGTCGCCCGTCCTGTCCCTAGGGGTCCATCACCCTGCAGCGCCACCAAACATTATTCGCAGATCCCAGACTATAGCCTTAAGCTGATGTCCTGTATCTACTGTAGGTCTACCAATCAATTAGTGTTCAACCTTCCCAAGTTCTCTCACGTCACCCCGCTCCTCCGCTCTCTCCACTGGCTTCCAGTTGAAGCTCGCATCCGCTACAAGACCATGGTGCTTGCCTACGGAGCTGTGAGGGGAACGGCACCTCAGTACCTCCAGGCTCTGATCAGGCCCTACACCCAAATAAGGGCACTGCGTTCATCCACCTCTGGCCTGCTCGCCTCCCTACCACTGAGGAAGTACAGTTCCCGCTCAGCCCAGTCAAAACTGTTCGCTGCTCTGGCTCCCCAATGGTGGAACAAACTCCCTCACGACGCCAGGACAGCGGAGTCAATCACCACCTTCCGGAGACACCTGAAACCCCACCTCTTTAAGGAATACCTAGGATAGGATAAAGTAATCCTTCTCACCCCCCCCCCCCCTTAAAATATTTAGATGCACTATTGTAAAGTGGCTGTTCCACTGGATGTCATAAGGTGAATGCACCAATTTGTAAGTCGCTCTGGATAAGAGCGTCTGCTAAATGACTTAAATGTAAATGTTAAATGTAATTCAAGATGGAACTCGTTCACTGATATTGTTAATAAACCTACAAAATGAGATCCGTAGACCGGTCTTCCCTGGCTGCCTGACCCTGCTGGGACCCCTGTCACCATCTGCTCTTGCTAAGACATGAGTAGCATAGTGTTGTGTACTGACTGCACTAGAGGGCTGCATTCCTGTGGGATGACTGCTGGACCTGCAGGTCCCGACAGAGATCATTGCAGCGCGGTCTGCATTTTTCATGTTGCGACAGGAGGTGGAGGTCAGACAGACAATTTAGGGATGAAAAATGTTTTGATCTCCCACAGATTATATGGAAACGGTCCGCTTTCTGAATTGTATGAGTTAGCCTAAATATATGATTAAAATAACATATTCTTTACATTATTCACACAATTTGCTGCATCAACTTCAGTAGCCTACCTCTCCTAGTTGGGTGTGAGAGTTCAACTGTGCAGTTCTTCAATCCAGAACTCTCATATTTGTTAGAAATGTCCTCCTTCTAACCAGAACTCTGTAACTTGAGTTACTATATTTCATAACAATGAAAAAAAAAGAACAATCCTCATGAAATGACCAGGCCAGGATCTCATATGTGTACGACGTTTCAGGTACTATAATTTGTTTATATCTACAGTACCAGTCAAAAGTTTGGACACACCTACTCATTCAAGGGTTTTTCTTTATTTCTACTATTTTATACATTGTAGAATAATAGTGAAGACATCAACACTATGAAATAGCACATATGGAATCATGTAATATCCAAAAAAGTGTTAAACATATCAAAATATATTTAATATTTTAGATTCTTCAAAGTAGCCCCCATTGGCCTTGATCACAGCTTTGCACACTCTTGGCATTCTCTCAACCATCTTCACCTGGAATGCTTTTCAACAAACTTAAAGGAGTTCTCACATATGCTGAGCACTTGTTGGCTGCTTTTCCTTCACTGTGGTCCAACTCATCCCAAACCATCTCAATTAGGTTGAGGTCAGGTGATTGTGGAGGCCAGGTCATCTGATGCAGCACTCCATCACTCTCCTTCTTGATCAATTGGCCTTACATAGCCTGGAGATGTGTTGGGTCACTGTCCTGTCGAAAAACAAATGATAGTCCCACTAAGCATTAACCAGATGGGATGACGTATCGCTGCAGAATGCTGTGGTAGCCATGCTGGTTAACACTCCTGTTGTGTTCGTTTCATGATAATTAATTCTTTGTTCCCGGCCCAAAATTGTGAAGACACACAAAACAGAAAACAACTACCCACAACCCATAGTGGGAAAACAAGCTACCTAAGTATGGTTCTCAACGATTGACAGCTGCCTCTGATTGGGAACCATACCAGGCCAAACACCTAGAAGTATAGCACACAGAACCAAAACATAGAATGCCCAACCCCAACTCACGCCCTGACCAAACTAAAATAGAGACATAAAAAAGGAACTAAAGTCAGGATGTTACACTAATGTCAACTTAACCTTCCTGTTCTGTTCTGGTCAAATTGGACGGATAAAATTGAGTTCAGGCACATGCCCATTCATCAGATGGACACACTTTCCCTCCCAGACCCTCACATGCATGTGTGTTTGAGCACACACACACACACACACACACACACACACACACACACACACACACACACACACACACACACACACACACACACACACACACACACACACACACACACACACACACACACACACACACACACACACACACACACACACTTCCATGGAAACCCCCATGTGAACTTTTCCCAAATAGAATCTTTTCCCCACGGGAACCACACCTGTTGGCATTCTGACAAACAATCGCAACATTGTTTCAATAATATATAGAACTTTTCTCACAGCTCTGGTATATAAAGCTTTTTTAGGCTTTGCTCACAATTCATTCTGTGGCAGCACAATGACCAAACAATATACTGTACGTGAGGCTCTTGGTCATATCTTTGACATTTTGAACCAGTCTAATGTCCATAACTTGTGTTATGTGGCCCAAGCAAGTCTCTTCTTCTCATTGGTGGACCTTTAGTAGTGGTTTCTTTGCAGCAATTATACCATGAGGGCCTTATTCACACAGTCTCCTCTGAACAGTTGATGTTGAGATGTGTCTGTTACTTGAACTCTGTGAAGCATTTATTTGGGCTGCAATTACGGAGGCTGGTAACTCTAATGAACTTATCCTCTGCAGCAATAACTCAGGGTCTTCCTTTGCTGTGGTGGTCCTCATGAGAGCCACTTTCATCATAGCGCTTGATGGTTTTTGCGACTGCACTTGGAGAAACTTTCAAAGTTCTTGAAACGCATTGACTGACCTTCATGTCTTAAAGTAATGATTAGACTGTTGTTTCTCTTTGCTTACTTGAGCTATTCTTGCCATAATAAGGACTTGGTCTTTTACCAAATAGAGCTATCTTCTGTATACCCCCTACCTTGTCACAACACAACAGAATGGCTCAAATGCGTTGAGAAGGAAATAAATTCCACAAATTAACTTTTATCAAGGCACACATGTTAATTGAAATGCATTCCATCTCATGAAGCTGGTTGAGAGAATGCCAAGAGTGTGCAACACTGTCATCAAGGCAAGCGTGGCTACTTTGAAGAATCTCAAATATAAAATATATATATTTTGATTTGTTTCACACTTTTTTGGTTACGACATGTTTTGATGTCTTCACTATTATTCTACAATGTAGAAAATAGTAAAAATAAAGAAAAACCCTGGAATGAGTATCCTAACTTTTGACTGATATTGTATATATATATATACTGTATAAATGTTTTTACCCCTAATTTCAATTACAATCTTGTCTCATTGCTGCAACTCCCCAACGGGCTCGGGAGAGGCTAAGGTTGAGTTATGCGTCCTCCAAGACATGATCTGCCAAACTGCTCTGCTTAACACCTGTCTGCTAGCTGCAACAATGTATCTGAGGAAACACTGTTCAACTGACAATCGAGGTCAGCCTGCAGGCACCCATCCTGCCACAAGGAATCGCCAGAGCTTGATGAGCCAAGTAAAACCCCCCCCAGCCAAACCCTCCCCTAACAACACTGGGCCAATTGTGCGTCGCCCTATAAGACTCCCGGTCACGGCCGGTTGTGATACAGCATGGGATCAAACCCGGGTCTGTAGTGACGCCTCAAGCACTGCGATACCGTGCCTTAGACCGCTGCACCACTTGGGAATGAGCTCAGGTACGGTAATTTTAACCATGCTGAGATTTTGCATTTAGTTCAAAGGGAACCTTTTCATATTATCTGAAAAAGCAAAATGGTTTGGAGAGGTTTGTGTTGTACCTCTTGATGGCTTCCCTCTTCCTGGCCTTTCTGTGCCAATTACAGCAATGAACCACCGGACGTAGGTGACTTCTCGTACCAGAAAGCCTGACAATCCAGAGAAAATGGTGGAAAGCAACAGGATTAGCTGACCTTTTAGACCCAGTAGGCCACTGAGTGAGTAGACTACTGCTGTGGAAATAAATAAAAATAAGGCAACATATCAAACATATTGAAAAGTGTATAAACATTTTGAGATTTGGCCTAGGGGCCTGGGAGGGTAACACAGTTTATAATAGTGATTTGTAAAATATACAATAAAAACATTTCACAGGACCATTCTTAGCAGGATAGTGTTAAGCAGGATGTAATTAAGGCACTGGGAGGCAAACCACAAATATTGGTAGTCTAACAAAAGCGAACAGAAGACAAGGTTTGGCAAGGCCGTTCACTGCAGGAAAGAATTTGTTGACACATGCACACTTCAATTAATCATCATCACATAAACCTCAACAACAAAGGGAAAAAATCACACCAATAAATCTGAAAGTCCTTGGCATTCTGCTTCTGCTTGCTTGTAGTCTTCTGGCTAATTATGTTGCATAGAACTGAAGGACTCCTGTGGAGAGAGATGACTTGTGGTTAGCCTCATTAACAAACATCTCCAGTAGCTCCAGTCCAGGGATTAGAAAGTGAAAAAAATTGAAAAGACAAAAAAGTCTGTCTTCATATCACCAGCTAGCTTCACGTTCATAGAGAGAGGGAGGGAGAGAGAGCGGGCGAGAGAGGATGAGATAGTCTAACCATCTCCTGCTCTCTCTATGTTATGTCTACCCCTGAGTCCAGGTTGATCTTCTTCAGCATTTTGCTGTGTCTTAGACACTGGTAATGTCTCTCTGAAATCGGTGTGAAGAGAGTGGAGTAAGGATTCATTTATCCTCCTCTCACACATCTCTCTCTATATATACACTATCATTCAAAAGTTTGGGGTCACTTAGAAATGTCCTTGTTTTTGAAAGAAAAGCACATTTTTTGTCCATTAAAATAACATCAACTGATCAGACATACAGTGTGGACATTGTTAATGTTGTAAATGACTATTGTAGCTGGAAACGGCTGATTCTTTTATGGAATAGCTACATACAGTAGCTCCAGATACTCAACGAGTCTAAAGAAGGCCAGTTTTATTGCTTCTTTAATCACCACACAGTTTTCAGCTGTGCTAACATAAAACGGTTTTCTAATGATCATTTAACCTTTTAAAATTATAAAATTGCATTAGCTAACACAACGTGCCATCGGAACACAGGAATGATGGTTGCTGATAATGGGCCTCTCTACGCCTATGTAGATGTTCCATAAAACATCTGCTGTTTCCAACTACATAGTCATTTACAACATTAAGTAAGTAAGTAAGTATACACTGTATTTCTGATCATTTTGATGTTATTTTAATGGTCAAAAAATGTGTTTTTCTATCAAAACAATACATTACTAAGTGACCCCAAAATTTTGAACGGTAGTGTATGTATACAGAATATATATATATATATAGCACCAGTCAAAAGTTTGTGTCATGCAGGTGATAGAGGACCCAAAAGCGACTTAACAGAAACAGAGTTTATTCAAGTCCAAACAGGGAATAACAGAAATCCTCTAGTCTGTAGAGGGGAATAACAAGAGAAGCGGCCACAGACTGCTCGGGTAGGCGCAGGCCGTAGTAGACAGAGACACCTGCTCACACGCAGCATCTGATGAAGGCAAAAAACACGACAGGACAGGGCGAAACACAATCACAGCATGGTGAATACTAAACAAGGAACCGACGGGACAGGAACGGAACACAAAGGAATAAATAGGGACTCTAATCAGGGAAAGGATCGGGAACAGGTGTGGGAAGACTAAATGATGATTAGGGGAATAGGAACAGCTGGGAGCAGGAACGGAACGATAGAGAGAAGAGAGAGCGAGAGAGTGAGAGAGGGAGGGGAGAGAGCGGGATAGAAAGAGGGAAAGAACCAATTAAGACCAGCAGAGGGAAACGAATAGAATGGGGAGCACAGGGACAAGACATGATAATAAATGACAAACATGACAAGAATTTGCGCCTCCTGGCGCACTCGAGGAGGAATCCTGGCGGCAACGGAGGAAATCATCGATGAGTGAACGGTCCAGCACGTCCCGAGACGGAATAAGTATTGGTGACCCCGTCCCCGAGAACGCATGTCCATGATCTTATGTACCTTGTAAATAGGTGCGCTCGACAAGGACGGGAGGGGGAGGGAAGACGAACGGGGAAAAGAAAGGGCTTAACACAGGAGACATGGAAGACAGGATGGACGCGACGAAGATGTCGCGGAAGAAAGTCGCACAGCGACAGGATTGACGACCTGGGAGACACGGAACGGACCAATGAACCGCGGAGTCAACTTACGAGAAGCTGTCGTAAGAGGAAGGTTGCGAGTGGAAAGCCACACTCTCTGGCCGCAACAATACCTTGGACTCTTAATCCTGCGTTTATTGGCGGCTCTCACCGTCTGTGCCCTGTAACGGCAAAGTGCAGACCTCACCCTCCTCCAGGTGCGCTCACAACGTTGGACAAATGAGCGGAGGGAACGCTGGACTCGGCAAGTTGGGATGAGAACAGAGGAGGCTGGTAACCCAGACTACTCTGAAACGGAGATAACCCGGTAGCAAGCGAATTGTGAGCGTATTCTGCCCAGGGAGCTGTTCTGCCCAAGACGCAGGGTTTCTGAAAGAAAGGCTGCGTAGTATGCGACCAATCGTCTGATTGGCCCTCTCTGCTTGACCGTTAGACTGGGGATGAAACCCGGAAGAGAGACTGACGGACGCACCAATCAAACGACAGAACTCCCTCCAAAACTGTGACGTGAATTGCGGGCCTCTGTCTGAAACGGCGTCTAACGGAAGGCCATGAATTCTGAATACATTCTCAATAATGATTTGTGCCGTCTCCTTAGCGGAAGGAAGTTTAGCGAGGGGAATGAAATGTGCCGCCTTAGAGAACCTATCGACAACCGTAAGAATCACAGTCTTCCCCGCAGACAAAGGCAGACCGGTAATGAAGTCTAAGGCGATGAGAAAAATAAGCGCAAGGATGAACCTTATCGTCAGACTGGAAGCGCTGGGATAGAATGGCTCCCACGCCTACCTCTGAAGCGTCAACCTCGACAATGAATTGTCTAGTGACGTCAGGAGTAACGAGGATAGGAGCGGACGTAAAACGTTTTTTAAGAAGATCAAAAGCTCCCTGGGCGGAACCGGACCACTTAAAACACGTCTTGACAGAAGTAAGAGCTGTGAGAGGGGCAGCAACTTGACCGAAATTACGAATGAAACGCCGGTAGAAATTAGCGAAACCTAAAAAGCGCTGCAACTCGACACGTGACCTTGGAACGGGCCAATCACTGACAGCTTGGACCTTAGCGGAATCCATCTGAATGCCTTCAGCGGAAATAACGGAACCGAGAAAAGTAACGGAGGAGACATGAAAGAGCACTTCTCAGCCTTTACGTAGAGACAATTCTCTAAAAGGCGCTGTAGAACACGTCGAACGTGCTGAACATGAATCTCGAGTGACGGAGAAAAAATCAGGATATCGTCAAGATAGACAAAAACAAAGATGTTCAGCATGTCTCTCAGAACATCATTAACTAATGCCTGAAAACAGCTGGCGCATTGGCGAGACCGAACGGCAGAACCCGGTACTCAAAATGCCCTAACGGAGTGTTAAACGCCGTTTTCCACTCGTCCCCCTCTCTGATGCGCACGAGATGGTAAGCGTTCGAAGGTCCAACTTAGTAAAGCACCTGGCTCCCTGCAGAATCTCGAAGGCTGATGACATAAGGGGAAGCGGATAACGATTCTTAACCGTTATGTCATTCAGCCCTCGATAATCCACGCAGGGGCGCAGAGTACCGTCCTTCTTCTTAACAAAAAAGAACCCCGGCCGGAGAAGAAGAAGGCACTATGGTACCGGCGTCAAGAGACACAGACAAATAATCCTCGAGAGCCTTACGTTCGGGAGCCGACAGAGAGTATAGTCTACCTCGAGGAGGAGTGGTCCCCGGAAGGAGATCAATACTACAATCATACGACCGGTGAGGAGGAAGGGAGTTGGCTCGGGACCGACTGAAGACCGTGCGCAGATCATGATATTCCTCCGGCACTCCTGTCAAATCGCCAGGTTCCTCCTGAGAAGTAGGGACAGAAGAAACGGGAGGGATGGCAGACATTAAACACTTCACATGACAAGAAACGTTCCAGGATAGGATAGAATTACTAGACCAATTAATAGAAGGATTATGACATACTAGCCAGGGATGACCCAAAACAACAGGTGTAAACGGTGAACGGAAAATCAAAAAGAAATAGTCTCACTGTGGTTACCAGATACTGTGAGAGTTAAAGGTAGTGTCTCAAATCTGATACTGGGAAGATGACTACCATCTAAGGCAAACATGGGCGTAGGCTTGTCTAACGGTCTGAAAGGAATGTTATGTTTCCGAACCCATGCTTCGTCCATGAAACAACCCTCAGCCCCAGAGTCAATCAAGGCACTGCATGTAGCACCCGAACTGGTCCAGCGTAGATGGACCGACATAGTAGTACAAGATCTAGATGAAGGGACCTGAGTAGTAGCGCTCACCAGTAGCCCTCCGCTTACTGATGGGCTCTGGCCTCTTACTGGACATGAATTAACAAAATGTCCAGCAATTCCGCAATAGAGGCACAGGCGGTTGGTGATCCTCCGTTCCCTCTCCTTAGTCGAGATGCGAATCCCTCCCAGCTGCATGGGCTCAGTCTCAAAGCCAGAGGAGGGAGATGGTTGCGATGCGGAGCAGGGAAACACCGTTGATGCGAGCTCTCTTCCACGAGCCCGGTGACGAAGATCTACCCGTCGTTCTATGCGGATGGCGAGAGCAATCAAAGAGTCCACATCTGATGGAACCTCCCGGGAGAGAATCTCATCCTTAACCACTGCGTGGAGTCCCTCCAGAAAACGAGCGAGCAGCGCCGGCTCGTTCCACTCACTAGAGGCAGCAAGAGTGCGAAACTCAATAGAATAATCCGTTATGGACCGTTCACCTTGGCATAAGGAAGCCAGGGCCCTAGAAGCCTCCCTACCAAAAACTGAACGGTCAAAACCCGAATCATCTCCTCTTTAAAGTTCTGGAACTTGTTAGAGCAATCAGCCCTTGCCTCCCAGATAGCTGTGCCCCATTCTCGAGCCCGGCCAGTAAGGAGTGAAATGACGTAAGCAACCCGAGCTCTCTCTCTAGAGTATGTGTTGGGTTGGAGAGAGAACACAATCTCACACTGCGTGAGAAAGGAGCGGCACTCAGTGGGCTGCCCGGAGTAGCAAGGTGGGTTATTAACCCTAGGTTCTGGAGGCTCGGCAGGCCAGGAAGTAACAGGTGGCACGAGACGTAGACTCTGGAACTGTCCAGAGAGGTCGGAAACCTGAGCGGCCAGGTTCTCCACGGCATGGCGAGCAGCAGACAATTCCTGCTCGTGTCTGCCGAGCATGGCTCCTTGGATCTCGACGGCAGTGTAACGAGCGTCTGAAGTCGCTGGGTCCATTCCTTGGTCGGTTCCTTCTATCATGCAGGTGATAGAGGACCCAAAAGCGACTTAACAGAAACAGAGTTTATTCAAGTCCAAACAGGGAATAACAGAAATCCTCTAGTCTGTAGAGGGGAATAACAAGAGAAGCGGCCACAGACTGCAGGTCGCTTCGGGTAGGCGCAGGCCGTAGTAGACAGAGACACCTGCTCACACGCAGCATCTGATGAAGGCAAAAAACACGACAGGACAGGGCGAAACACAATCACAGCATGGTGAATACTAAACAAGGAACCGACGGGACAGGAACGGAACACAAAGGAATAAATAGGGACTCTAATCAGGGGAAAGGATCGGGAACAGGTGTGGGAAGACTAAATGATGATTAGGGGGAATAGGAACAGCTGGGAGCAGGAACGGAACGATAGAGAGAAGAGAGAGCGAGAGAGTGAGAGAGGGAGGGGGAGAGAGCGGGATAGAAAGAGGGAAAGAACCAATTAAGACCAGCAGAGGGAAACGAATAGAATGGGGAGCACAGGGACAAGACATGATAATAAATGACAAACATGACAGTTTGAACACACCTACTCATTCATTCTTTATTTTACTATTTTCTACATTGTAAAATAATTGTTAAGACATCAACACAGTGAAATAACACATATAGAATCATGTAGTAGCCAAAGAAGTGTAAAACAAATCAAAATATATTTTATATTTGATTCTTCAAAGTTGCCACCCTTTGCCTTGATGAGAGTTTTGCACACTCTTGGCATTCTCTCAACCAGCTACATGAGGTTGCATTTCAATTAACAGGTGTACCTTGTTAAAAGTTAATTTGTGGAATTTCTTATTTTATTACAGAAAATAGACCTATTTGGTAAAATACAATATTATAGCAAGAAAAGCTCAAATAAGCAAAGAGAAACGGCAGTCCTTCATTACATTAAGACATGAAAGTCAGTCAATCCAGAAAATTTTGAGAACTTTTAAAGTTTCTTCAAGTGCAGTCGCAAAAACCATTAAGCGCTATGATGAAAGTGGCTCCCATGAGGACCTCCACAGGAAAGGAAGACACAGAGTTACCACTGCTGCAGAGGATAAGCTCATTTGATTTACCAGGACTTATAGGGCTATCTATCTTCTGTATACCACTCCTACCATTTCACAACACAATGGATTGGCTCAAACACATTAATTAAGAAGGAAAGAAATTCCACAAATGTACTTTTAACAAGGCACACCTGTTAATTCAAATGCATTCCATGAAGCTGGTTGAGAGAATGCCAAGAGTGTGCAAAGCTGTCATCAGGGCAAAGGGTGGCTACTTTGAAAGAATCTCAAATATATTTTGACTTGTTACTTTTAGGTTACGACATGATTCCATGTGTGTTACTTCATAGTGTTGATGTCTTAACTATTATTCTACAATGTAGAAAATTTGAAAAAATTAAGAAAAACCCTTGAATGAGCAGGTGTGTCCGAACGTTTGACTTGTACTGTGTACTGTATATACACTACATGACCAAAAGCATGTTGACACATCAAACATCATGGGCATTTATTTGTAGTTGGTCCCCCTTTTGCTGCTATAACATTCTCCACTCTTCTGGGAAGGATTTCCACTAAATGTTGGAACATTGCTGCAGCAACTTGCTTCCATTCAGCCACAAGAGCATTAGTGAGGTCGGCACTAATGTTGGGCGAATAGGCCCTGGCTCGCAGTCGCCATTCCAATTCATCCCAAAGGTGTTTAATGGGGTTGAGGTCTGGGCTCTGTGCAGGCCAGTCAAGTTCTTCCACAGCAATCTCAACAAACCATTTCTATATGAAACTCGCATGGGGCGATGTCGTGATGAAACAGGAAAGGGCCTTCCCGTAACTGTTGCCACAAAATTGTAAGCACAGAATCATCTAAATGCTGTAGCGTTAAGATTTCCCTTCACTGTAATTAAGGGGCCTAGTATGAACCATGAAAAAAACAGTCCCAGACCATTATTCATCCTTCACCAAACTTTACAGTTGGCACTGTGCATTGGGGCAGGTAGCGTTCTCCTGGCATCTGTCAGAATGCCAGATGGTGGGCCTCCTGAGTTTGTGCAGTGGTCTAAGGCACTGCATGGTGGTCTATGGCACTGCATCACAGTGCTAGCTGTTCCACTAGAGATTCTGGGTTCGAGTCCAGGCTCTGTCGCAGCTGGCCACGACCGGGAGACTCATGGGGCGGCGCACAATTGGTCCAGTGTCGTCCGGGTTAGGGGAGGGTATTGGCCAGCTGGTATTTCCTTGTCTTGTCACGCACTAGTGACTCCTGCGGCAGGCCGGGCGCAGTGCACTCTGACTCGGTTGCCAGGTGTACAGTGTTTCCCCCGACACATTGGTGCAGCTGGCTTCCGGGTTAAGTGGGCATTGTGTTAAGCAGCAGCGCAGCTTGGTTGGGTTGTGTTTCGGAGGCTCTCGACCTTCGCCTCCCCTGAGTCCGTATGGTAGTTGCAGCAATGAGACACAACTGTAACTACCAATTGGATACCACGAAAAAGGGATAAAAAGTGTGATTCATCATCCCAGAGTCCTTAGCCCATACTGTTTTACTATTTGGTTTCCTTAAACTATGCCAAAGATATACTCTCAAGTTAATCTTAGAGCCTACTACCCAATTCCCGCAAACAATAGACACGGTATATGTCTCTATATTCAAGTGAGACTTCAATTTGTCCCACATTGTGCCGCTTGACCTCCAGCGTCTGCAGTATAAAACAAGAGAAGATACGGTGGAATAAAATGCTTAAATTTAAGGATATGACCTTCACAGGATGATTTCCCAGCTTTTCTCCCTTGAACTTTGCTACAGTCTCTTTCATGGCTTTATGCAGCCATCAGCAGTCTCTTCTTCTAGATGCCCTGCTCTCTATGTTCGCTGGTCTGTGCATTTTACTGTGTGCATATGAAATCAAATTCAGCATCTCTTCAAGTGAGCCTCCATAATCCCAAAGTACATTATCGGAATGCTGCATGACATACGGCAGTGAATATTGTATGCTTTATCTAGTTCCCCTCGCTGGCCTCCCTCTTCCCTCGCTCTTCCAGTCATACTTAACCTACTTCCACCCCACGATCCTCCTGCTTATGAAGATTCCATTAACTCTTACAGTCAGTTTAAAATTCAAGAGCACATTTTTTTTTTTCATTTTCAAAGTCCTATTGCTGTTGGTTTTGTGTTACCTGGGCTAATTTAAAAAGTGATGAAGGTACGAAAAAAAAGTGGAAATGAAGACGCTTTTAGAGGTGGGATTTTATGACAGTTCCTCTCAGACTGACACAGATTTAAGGCTTCTTGTTGACAGGCGTTGACAGGCGTTGCACTTGAAATCCTTTTAAAAATAATTACGCATATTTTACCCACTAATTTGCCCATATAAAGGACCATGCGGTATTTCATATCACTCTTTAAAGTTTTAGAAGCTAACTGTAAATATTGTATTTCCTTCTGCCAGCAGTCAGTTTAGTGCAAAGTGTAACAAACAGAAAATGACCCTAATCACACAAAGCCACGAGTCCTATTTCATCTATAATGGTAGACACTGACACAGTAACAACACTGAGCAACAAGGGCATTTCATCATGTACAAAGAGTGAAATTAAATCTTTGTCTATAGACTTCCAACTGATTGTTTTTTATAACTTTAATTTTCCCCCAAAGGGCTTAGCTCTTCCCATGCTAGAAACTTTGATTATATTTTGATTTGCAAAAGGCAAAAGCCTAATTCTGTTTAGAGGCAAAAAAAACAGAATACAACATTGGCATTTGTAGAATAAAACGTTCACTTTGCCATGGAACTTCCAACCCGTCAAGGTGAGGCTGAGAACCATGGAGCGGAGTTAATTATGTCTCCAAGACACTCTAAAGTCTCTCTGTGTTGATGGTTGAAATCATGATTTGGATCATCTTGACATGTTTGACATCACCCTCCTGTAGATGCTAAGGACGGGCTATTCAGTACCCAATTTATTTGACACCTGGTATGTTTCTGTGGTGACTGGTTTAGTCATTATGCCCCATATTCCCATGTGACTGTACATATGACACATGACATGTTAAACGTTTTCTCATTAGGTTCTCCGTTAAATGAGATGTACATTATTTATTTTTTAAAGTCAAAAGGTTAATACTAAAAACTGACTGTCCTTAGGGCAGTTTGGGCAAATGCCAGATGAGCTCGTTCATCTTTAGCCCAGTGGTCCTTTCGAAATTTGAGTTTTTGACAGAAGGTTGATTATTTTTTTTGCTATTAGAATATACACACTGTATTAATCGCAGATGAATAATGTTTTAGTCAATCAAGAATGAATTTAGTCACAAAGACAACCTTTAACAATATACGTAGTAAAAACAGCAGTACAGTAGAAAAGCAACAATAATCAAGTCAATTGAATTGTTCAATGCCTAGTGAAAGTCTACATACCACTTGCACAGATGTCATTTTTTTCTGCCTAAACTACAACTGAATCTAAAAAGGGATTCAATTGTATTTTATGTTCCTACTGACATACACAAGTTGCTTCACATTTTCAAATGGGAAAGAAAGAAGTATAGGACATTTTATGAATTAATAAAAATATATATAGACAGTGCCTTCGGAAAGTATTCAGACCCCTTGACTTTTTTGACATTTTGTTCATTTACAGCCTTATTCAAAAATGTATTAAATTGTTTTTATTCTCATCATCCACACAATACCCCATAATGACAAAGCAAAAACAGGTTTTTATAAACTCCGGGATCTGGCTGGGCAACTAGAGGACATTCAGAGACTTGTTTCGAAGCCACTCCTGCGTTGTTTTGGCAGCGTGCTTATGGTTGTTGTACAGTTGGAAGGTGTGCCTTCGCCCCAGTCTGAGATCCTGAGCGCACTGGAGCAGGTTTTCATCAAGGATCTCTGTACTTTGCTCTGTTCATCTTTGCCTTGATTCGGACGAGTCTCACAGTCCCTGCCCCTGAAAAACACTCCCATAGCTTGATGCTGCCACCACAGTGCTTCACCGTAAGGACAGTGCCAGGTTTCCTCCAGATGTGATGCTTGGCATTCAGGCCAAAGAGTTCAATCTCGGTTTCATGAGACCAGATAATCTTGTTTCTCATGGTCTGAGAGTCTTTCGGTGCCTTTTGGCAAAAACCAAGTGGGCTTTCATGTGTCTTTTACTGAGAGGTGGCTTCCGTCTGGCCACTCTACCATGAAGGCCTGATTGATGGAGTGCTGCAGAGATGGTTGTCCTTCTGGAAGGTTCTCCCATCTCCACAGAGGACCTCTAGAGCTCTGTCAGTGTGACCATCGGGTTCTTGGTCCCTACCCTGACCCAGGCCCTTCTCCCCTGTTTGCTCAGTTTGGCCAGGCGGCCAGTTCTAGGAAGAGTCTTGGTGGTTCCAAACTTCTCCCATTTAAGAATAATGGAGACCACTACATTCTTGGGGACCTTCAAAGCTGAGAAAATATTTTGGTACTCCTCCCCAGATCTGACATAATCCTGTCTGCGGACAATTCCTTCAATTCCTTCAACCTCATGGATTTGTTTTTGCTTTGACATACACTGTCCAATCAATTGAATTTACCACAGGATGATCAATGGAAACAGGATGCACCTGAGCTCAATTTCGAGTCTCATAGAAAAGAGTCTGTAAATAAGGTGTTTCTGTTTTTATTGTTAATACATTTTCAAAAATAACATGTTAAAACTGTTTTCGCTTTGTCATTATCGGGTATTGTGCATAGATTTGTTATATTTTATATCAATTTTAGGATTAAGGCTGTAATGTAACAAAATGTGGAAAAAGTCAAGGGATCTGAATACTTTCCGAAGGCACTGTATATATGAAGATGTCTTGAATGTGTACAGTATGTCTTCATACCACACAGTTAATACTTGTTGGAAGCAGCTTTGGCAGCATTTACAGCTGTAAATAATTTAGAATAAGATTCAAAAATGTGTATATTATACAGTATATCCATTGTTTTTGTAAAAAAAAAAAATCTCAGTAAATTTGGTGAGGAATCATTGATTGTCCTTCTGAAAAAGAAAACTATTCCAGGGTTAGGTATTCTGTCACGTTCTGACCTTTATTTCCTTTGTTTTGTCTTTATTTAGTATGGTCAGGGCGTGAGTTGGGGTGGGCAGTCTATGTGTGTTTTTCTATGTTGAGGTTTTGAGTTCAGCCTAGTATGGTTCTCAATCAGAGGCAGGTGTCGTTAGTTGTCTCTGATTGAGAATCATACTTAGGTAGCCTGGGTTTCACTTTTGGTTTGTGGGTGTTTGTTTCCGTGTCAGTGTTTGTCGCCACACGGTACTGTTTTGGTTTCATTCATGTTCACGTTTATTGTTTTGTATTTTCATAGTGTTCAGTTTATATCTTATAATAAATGTTATGGACACTTACCACGCTGCGTATTGGTCCTCCGATCCTTCTCGCTTCTCCTCCTCAGAAGAGGAGGAGGAATGCCATTATATATTCAGAAGACTGAGGCAGGTTTTCCTCTGACCTTTTGCCTGGGCACTGCTCCTTTCATATTTATTTTGATCCTGATAAACTCAGCAGTCCCTGCCGGTGACAAGCATACCCATAACATGATGCTGCTACTGCAATACTGGAAAATACATAGGGTTTCACTCTGAGATGTGTTGTATTGATTTGGCCAAAACCTGATGTTTTACAGTATTGCAGTATTACTTAAGGACCTTGTAGTGAATGATTTGAAATATATGTTTTAACGCTGGCTTCCTTCTTTTCACTTTGTTGTACGGGTCAGTAATGTGGAGTGAATGCAATGTTGTGAAACTCTGTATTTGCAAGCAGGGGCGAAACTTTGGTTTTTGAAGTGGGGGAGACATAACTATTTGTTTTATTTTGTATTTTTTTCAAACACTCCAAACAGCCTCCCTGACCGCTCGGAGCACACGATTGCCTCTTCGAATCGCATTCCAATGATAGAACTGGAGGGGACAAAAAAATGCAATTTCAGAATATTGGCGGGGGGGGCATTTCCCCTTGTGACCCATGAAATGTGTGCCCCTGTTTACTAGTATCGTGGTAGCAGCACTATTTGATAATGCTTGTCATCGACAGGGACTGGGGAGTTTGTCAGAATCCAAAAATATATAAAAGGCCTTGGTAAAAAGTTAGAGGAAAACCTGCTTCAGTCTTCTGAATACCTAACCGTGGGATAGAGTTCAAATTTTCAGCTTGAAAATTACACACATTTTTATGCTTAAGATACACCAGAATGGCTTTCCAAGAAGTGTTGAGTGTTCCCGAGGGGTTCAGTCTCAGTCCTGACTTACATTTGCTTGAAAATCAGTAACAGAGGTTTAAATATTGCTGTCCATCAATGATTACCAAACAAGTTCAAAATTATTTAGAGCTTTAATGGCTGTAATGTGCTTCCACCAAGACATCTTTGCTTTTTATTTTGTATTGCTTAACAACATGTTCTATACTTTTTTATTTTACTTCAGAAATTTGGATTAGTCGGGGGAAAAAATAACTTTTTAGATGAACTTTTAAGGCAGCAACTGTGCAAGGGGTGTGTACACTACACTCTTAGAAATAAGGGTCGGGTATTGTTCCCTGTAGTGATATGCAGTTTGTGAACAATTTGTTCAAACTGACTATTTTTACTGACTCGAGTGTCATGATTAGTTTTTCTGCGTGACTCATTAATTTTGGCGTTCGTTTGACCTGCTGGCCGCGATGACTACAGCACTAAAGCACGCTCCTCCGGCTCAGCGGCTCTGGAGACGTGCTCCGACCAACAACTGTAAAATAGATCATGCTGCAGACAGCATAAATAGCATGGAGATGACAAACACATATTTAGAACTGGTAATAGATATCATGATGCAAGAATAAATGCAATTAATTGATTATTGAATGTTATGATGGACACAGTATTGCTGAACCAAAACATACGCACAGTCTCTGCTCAAAAAAACTAAAACTCGAGAACGAATCGTTTGGGGTGCTGCAGTTCGCAAACGATAGTGCTTTTCACACTCACTGCAATCAAGCAATGTATTCTGCCAATAGTCATTCACAATCTAGCCTGATTACGGCCACAACTAGACCTTGTTTCAAATGTATTCAGAAATAATCGTATTTGCATGCCTAGCAATCAACACATGTACATCACAACCTTTTTCAAGTCAAAATTCAAAAGGCACTTGCACATCTGAGCTATATTTTATGCAGGTGCATGGTAACAGTTGAATAAAATGAGAAAAAAAAGAAGAAACCCGCACAGTGTTCTTGATAGAATCACTGCTCTTTAACAAGCTTTACGTTTCGGCCTCACGTCCTTCGTCTGAGCTTTTGTGAGTTTGTTTATTCAATTAGCACCCTTACGTAGACATAGCCCCATTCCATGTATCGAATGGGTTTGGAGTTGAGGGAAAACAAGTAAGTTCTACCAAATATAACAATGTGTATTTCATAAATATTCCAGTAAAGTGTGTACATAAAACGTATTAAACACGTCTGTGAAACTACAATGAGGACATCAACCTGCCAAACAGGTTTTCATAAATCATTGGGAACAGCGCAAGAAACACGTCAGACTAATTTGAAATGGGGGGCATTAATTCATATTCACATTTACAACATAACATACAGAGGCATTTCATCATGAAGACCTTTAGGGAATAATGTCTTGCGGGTGAAAATCCCAAAACATATCACTTCCCCTCTCTGATATCTTTAACTTTCTCTCTGCCACAAAAAAATAAAGGTAGAAATGTCATACTTTAGGTCATTAAAATGTGCTGCGACTGGATAATCACTGTCGTTTTTCCTGATTGAACTTTTATGTTCCCTAATTCTCTGTTTGAGAGAACTAGGGGTTTTACCTACATAACACAGCCCACATGGACATTTAATCATGTAGATAAACGTGGGTGGTGGAGCACGTAATAATCGGATTTATTTGGAACCGTTTTCCTGTGTGTGGGTGGCAGATATATTCACACTTCATCTTATTGTTCTCTATGCTCAACCTCTGCACCTATAGCTATCATTCGGAAGAGGGCGTAAAAGAGTCTGGCTGATTTTCTTTTGTGATTGGCATGGACCAATTTATCGCGTATATCGCGTACCTCTCCAATATATATTAAGTGGTGGATGGCTAAATTCAGTTAACAAAGCTGGGTCCGATGATAAAACATGTGTTTCTTGACAGCATCTCCCACTTTCCGCGAGTTCATTAAGAGCTTCATCCACATATTGTGGAAAATAGCCTCTTAGAAAGATATTAAGAATCTCCACTGCTTTTTCTATGTTAATCCTCTGTGGAAGCCCTATTTTTATGGCTTTGGGTGGAAGCTGTACCCCTGTAACTACAGTATTTCTGTCCATTTATTTTCTATACAGGGTTCTAAACAGGGTTCCATTTCATGTCTCAATCCACATATCCAGGTAATGAACGCGTTTATAGTCACATTTAATAGTGAATTGGAGATTGGGGTCAAATCTCAGTCACAAAGGGCATCTCCAATTATCCTCTTATAGTGAATGAGGGGTTTGTAGAATAATTATTTTTGTTTTGAATGTTTCACAGGTTGGGTGTCCTGAATGCTCTGGACATTACTGACTCAAATGAAAATAGATATTTTCTATTGTAATCAGTAATGCAACTTTTGGATTACCCAAACTCAGTAACGTAATCTGATTCCTTTCAGTAACTTTTAGATTACTTTCCGAGGCGTTCGAAGAAGACAAAACTGTATATTACCAATTGAACAACATCTATTGCAGGATAAGTCAATGTCAGAGTTTACATAGTTGGCCATAAACGGATGCTGCTTTTGTCATGCAGGTGAAAGAGGACCCAAAAGCGACTTGGCGAAAACAGAGTCTTTAATCCAGTAAAGTAAATACAAACAAAAAACACAACTTTCACTCGAAATGACGAGGACAAACTGGAGACTCGATCTTGAACAGCAGGTGAACAGCAGGTTGCCTCGGGAAGGCACTTGAACCAGACAGACTCAGATACCTGCTCACCACGCAGCATCTGAGGAAAACACGACACGACAGGGCGATACACAAACACAGCACGGTGAATTCTAGACAAGGAACCGACAGGACAGGAACGGAACACAAAGGAAGAAATAGGGACTCTAATCAGGGGAAAGGATCGGGAACAGGTGTGGGAAGACTAAATGATTGATTAGGGGAATAGGAACAGCTGGGAGCAGGAACGGAACGATAGAGAGAAGAGAGAGCGAGAGAGTGAGAGAGGGAGGGGGAGAGAGAGGGATAGAAAAAGGGAAAGAACCTAATAAGACCAGCAGAGGGAAACGAATAGAATGGGAAGCACAGGGACAAGACAAGATAATAAATGACAAAACATGACAGTACCCCCACTCACCGAGCGCCTCCTGGCGCACTCGAGGAGGAATCCTGGCGGCAACGGAGGAAATCATCAATGAGTGAACGGTCCAGCACGTCCCGAGACGGAACCCAACTCCTCTCCTCAGGACCGTAACCCTGCCAATCCACTAAGTATTGGTGACCCCGTCCCCGAGAACGCATGTCCATGATCTTATGTACCTTGTAAATAGGTGCGCTCTCGACAAGGACGGGAGGGGGAGGGAAGACGAACGGGGGTGCGAAGAAAGGGCTTAACACAGGAGACATGGAAGACAGGATGGACGCGACGAAGATGTCGCGGAAGAAGCAGTCGCACAGCGACAGGATTGACGACCTGGGAGACACGGAACGGACCAATGAACCGCGGAGTCAACTTACGAGAAGCTGTCGTAAGAGGAAGGTTGCGAGTGGAAAGCCACACTCTCTGGCCGCAACAATACCTTGGACTCTTAATCCTGCGTTTATTGGCGGCTCTCACAGTCTGTGCCCTGTAACGGCAAAGTGCAGACCTCACCCTCCTCCAGGTGCGCTCACAACGTTGGACAAACGCTTGAGCGGAGGGAACGCTGGACTCGGCAAGCTGGGATGAGAACAGAGGAGGCTGGTAACCCAGACTACTCTGAAACGGAGATAACCCGGTAGCAGACGAAGGAAGCGAATTGTGAGCGTATTCTGCCCAGGGGAGCTGTTCTGCCCAAGACGCAGGGTTTCTGAAAGAAAGGCTGCGTAGTATGCGACCAATTGTCTGATTGGCCCTCTCTGCTTGACCGTTAGACTGGGGATGAAACCCGGAAGAGAGACTGACGGACGCACCAATCAAACGACAGAACTCCCTCCAAAACTGTGACGTGAATTGCGGGCCTCTGTCTGAAACGGCGTCTAACGGGAGGCCATGAATTCTGAATACATTCTCGATAATGATTTGTGCCGTCTCCTTAGCGGAAGGAAGTTTAGCGAGGGGAATGAAATGTGCCGCCTTAGAGAACCTATCGACAACCGTAAGAATCACAGTCTTCCCCGCAGACAAAGGCAGACCGGTAATGAAGTCTAGGGCGATGTGAGACCATGGTCGAGAAGGAATGGGGAGCGGTCTGAGACGACCGGCAGGAGGAGAGTTACCCGACTTAGTCTGCGCGCAGTCCGAACAAGCAGCCACGAAACGGCGCGTGTCACGCTCCTGAGTCGGCCACCAAAAGCGCTGGCGAATAGACGCAAGAGTGCCTCGAACACCGGGATGACCAGCTAACTTGGCAGAGTGAGCCCACTGAAGAACAGCCAGACGAGTGGAAACAGGAACGAAAAGGAGGTTACTAGGACAAGCGCGGCGACGCAGTGTGCGTGAGTGCTTGCTTAACTTGTCTTTCAATTCCCCAGACTGTTAACCCGACAACACGCCCATAAGGAAGAATCCCCTCGGGATCAGTAGAAGCCACAGAAGAACTAAACAGACGGGATAAGGCATCAGGCTTGGTGTTCTTGCTACCCGGACGGTAAGAAATCACAAACTCGAAACGAGCGAAAAACAACGCCCAACGAGCTTGACGGGCATTAAGTCGTTTGGCAGAACGGATGTACTCAAGGTTCTTATGGTCTGTCCAAACGACAAAAAGGAACGGTCGCCCCTCCAACCACTGTCGCCATTCGCCTAGGGCTAAGCGGATGGCGAGCAGTTCACGGTTACCCACATCATAGTTGCGCTCAGATGGCGACAGGCGATGAGAAAAATAAGCGCAAGGATGAACCTTATCGTCAGACTGGAAGCGCTGGGATAGAATGGCTCCCACGCCTACCTCTGAAGCGTCAACCTCGACAATGAATTGTCTAGTGACGTCAGGAGTAACGAGGATAGGAGCGGACGTAAAACGTTCTTTTAGAAGATCAAAAGCTCCCTGGGCGGAACCGGACCACTTAAAACACGTCTTGACAGAAGTAAGAGCTGTGAGAGGGCAGCAACTTGACCGAAATTACGAATGAAACGCCGATAGAAATTAGCGAAACCTAAAAAGCGCTGCAACTCGACACGTGACCTTGGAACGGGCCAATCACTGACAGCTTGGACCTTAGCGGAATCCATCTGAATGCCTTCAGCGGAAATAACGGAACCGAGAAAAGTAACGGAGGAGACATGAAAAGAGCACTTCTCAGACTTTACGTAGAGACAATTCTCTAAAAGGCGCTGTAGAACACGTCGAACGTGCTGAACATGAATCTCGAGTGACGGAGAAAAAATCAGGATATCGTCAAGATAGACAAAAACAAAGATGTTCAGCATGTCTCTCAGAACATCATTAACTAATGCCTGAAAAACAGCTGGCGCATTGGCGAGACCAAACGGCAGAACCCGGTACTCAAAATGCCCTAACGGAGTGTTAAACGCCGTTTTCCACTCGTCCCCCTCTCTGATGCGCACGAGATGGTAAGCGTTACGAAGGTCCAACTTAGTAAAGCACCTGGCTCCCTGCAGAATCTCGAAGGCTGATGACATAAGGGAAGCGGATAACGATTCTTAACCGTTATGTCATTCAGCCCTCGATAATCCACGCAGGGGCGCAGAGTACCGTCCTTCTTCTTAACAAAAAAGAACCCCGCCCCGGCCGGAGAGGAAGAAGGCACTATGGTACCGGCGTCAAGAGACACAGACAAATAATCCTCGAGAGCCTTACGTTCGGGAGCCGACAGAGAGTATAGTCTACCCCGAGGAGGAGTGGTCCCCGGAAGGAGATCAATACTACAATCATACGACCGGTGAGGAGGAAGGGAGTTGGCTCGGGACCGACTGAAGACCGTGCGCAGATCATGATATTCCTCCGGCACTCCTGTCAAATCGCCAGGTTCCTCCTGAGAAGTAGGGACAGAAGAAACGGGAGGGATGGCAGACATTAAACACTTCACATGACAAGAAACGTTCCAGGATAGGATAGAATTACTAGACCAATTAATAGAAGGATTATGACATACTAGCCAGGGATGACCCAAAACAACAGGTGTAAACGGTGAACGAAAAATCAAAAAAGAAATAGTCTCACTGTGGTTACCAGATACTGTGAGGGTTAAAGGTAGTGTCTCAAATCTGATACTGGGAAGATCACTACCATCTAAGGCGAACATGGGCGTAGGCTTCTCTAACTCTCTGAAAGGAATGTCATGTTTCCGAACCCATGCTTCGTCCATGAAACAACCCTCAGCCCCAGAGTCTATCAAGGCACTACATGTAGCACCCGAACCGGTCCAGCGTAGATGGACCGACAAAGTAGTACAGGATCTTGATGGAGAGACTTGAGTAGTTGCGCTCACCTGTAGCCCTCCGCTTACAGATGAGCTCTGGCTTTTACTGGACATGAATTAACAAAATGTCCAGCAACTCCGCAATAGAGGCACAGGCGGTTGGTGATCCTCCGTTCCCTCTCCTTAGTCGAGATGCGAATCCCTCCCAGCTGCATGGGCTCAGACTCTGAGCCAGAGGAGGGAGATGGTTGCGATGCGGAGCAGGGAAACACCGTTGATGCGAGCTCTCTTCCACGAGCCCGGTGACGAAGATCTACCCGTCGTTCTATGCGGATGGCGAGAGCAATCAAAGAGTCCACATCTGAAGGAACCTCCCGGGAGAGAATCTCATCCTTAACCACTGCGTGGAGTCCCTCCAGAAAACGAGCGAGCAGCGCCGGCTCGTTCCACTCACTAGAGGCAGCAAGAGTGCGAAACTCAATAGAATAATCCGTTATGGACCGTTCACCTTGGCATAAGGAAGCCAGGGCCCTAGAAGCCTCCCTACCAAAAACTGAACGGTCAAAAACCCGAATCATCTCCTCTTTAAAGTTCTGGAACTTGTTAGAGCAATCAGCCCTTGCCTCCCAGATAGCTGTGCCCCATTCTCGAGCCCGGCCAGTAAGGAGTGAAATGACGTAAGCAACCCGAGCTCTCTCTAGAGTATGTGTTGGGTTGGAGAGAGAACACAATCTCACACTGCGTGAGAAAGGAGCGGCACTCAGTGGGCTGCCCGGAGTAGCAAGGTGGGTTATTAACCCTAGGTTCTGGAGGCTCGGCAGGCCAGGAAGTAACAGGTGGCACGAGACGTAGACTCTGGAACTGTCCAGAGAGGTCGGAAACCTGAGCGGCCAGGTTCTCCACGGCATGGCGAGCAGCAGACAATTCCTGCTCGTGTCTGCCGAGCATGGCTCCTTGGATCTCGACGGCAGTGTAACGAGCGTCTGAAGTCGCTGGGTCCATTCCTTGGTCGGTTCCTTCTGTCATGCAGGTGAAAGAGGACCCAAAAGCGACTTGGCGAAAACAGAGTCTTTAATCCAGTAAAGTAAATACAAACAAAAAACACAACTTTCACTCGAAATGACGAGGACAAACTGGAGACTCGATCTTGAACAGCAGGTGAACAGCAGGTTGCCTCGGGAAGGCACTTGAACCAGACAGACTCAGACACCTGCTCACCACGCAGCATCTGAGGAAAACACGACACGACAGGGCGATACACAAACACAGCACGGTGAATTCTAGACAAGGAACCGACAGGACAGGAACGGAACACAAAGGAAGAAATAGGGACTCTAATCAGGGGAAAGGATCGGGAACAGGTGTGGGAAGACTAAATGATTGATTAGGGGAATAGGAACAGCTGGGAGCAGGAACGGAACGATAGAGAGAAGAGAGAGCGAGAGAGTGAGAGAGGGAGGGGGAGAGAGAGGGATAGAAAAAGGGAAAGAACCTAATAAGACCAGCAGAGGGAAACGAATAGAATGGGAAGCACAGGGACAAGACAAGATAATAAATGACAAAACATGACAGCTTTACATTATGGGTTGATTATGTAGGCTTTTTAAGCCCCTTGTTTTCTACTAAAGATAATAATAGGATTAGGTTACCTTTAAAAACCAAGTCTCTCAGAATTCCAGTCATTCCAATTAATTTAATACCCTTTGAGCTTCAAGAATAGGACTTGGAAATATGGAAGTATAGATTAGCCTAATTGTTCTACCTGAGCATAACCCAAAACTAAGGGCATTATTATAGCCTACTCTGTTTATGATTGTGTTGTCATGCTGTCATGGAGAACCGATTTGGCTCATTACTTTGAGTAGAAAAATAAATGCTGCTTTCGTGGAATGGCATGCTTTGAGCACTACCGAAAAGAGCCAAAAAGCAAGTGAAAAACGTATGCGATTATGCTGCATTTGCTGTATTCCACATTTGTACATATATATTTTGTGACACATTGATATCTCAATAATTAGCAGCTGTTTAAAGGGCGAATGACAGTTGAAACAATAAAACAGCCGGTACCCCGCCTGTGTTTTGGTAAACATCTGAGGGATGGGCCTGGAGAAATGTTATCTCAGATTAATAGACTAATGGATGCAAGGATTGACCATCCATGATAAACATTATTGTTTTAACCATGTTTTGAGGCTATACGGTGTTTGTTTACATTTGCAATGTTTACACGCGTTGGAGAAAAACAGTTGAATTCAGCTCATGAGGCATTTCTAAGTCATATTCTTCAAGAATCAATGGGTATATAGCATTCATTTAAAATATACAGTATATCAATAAATAGGTCCAAACATTGAAGTGACAACTGCAAATGGACCCTTTAAGTCTACTAAGAGTACACAAATTTGAACATGTGTCCGTTAGGTCTATGGACATTTTTTGGAATGAGCACAAATTTGATTGAGCAAATAAAAGCCCCGCTGGTAGTTGTCTGAAATTAAATTTGTTTATGAGAGTATGGACTGGAGCGCGATATCACATAGGAGTTTAGAGGATAGGAATACCCTCAAACCTGTACTCCATAGGCTGGTCGCAAAAACAATGAACAATATCCAACTTAAACATCTTCAAATCAACCATCATTGGGATAAAATTACACATACATTTGTGAAGAGCAATCCACAACAACCACAATCCGTAAGGAGCATGTAGCTAAATAAGAGAGCGACAGTGTGATTCACATCAATGTGCTATGTACAGCAGATGTGACTATCACCCTAACATCATAATCAAAAGACATCAAATCAAATTGTATTGGTCACATACACATGGTTTGCAGATGGTAATGAGAGTGTAGCGAAATGGTTGGGCTTCTAGTTCCCGACCATGCAGTAATATCTAACAAGTAATCAAACAAGTTCACAACAACTACCTTAAACACACAAGTGTAAAGGAATTAATAAGAATATGTACATATAAATATATGGATGAGTGATGGCTGAATGACATAGGCAAGTTGCAGAAGATGGTATAGAGTACAGTATGTACATATGAGATTAGTAATGTAGGGTATGTAAACATTATATAAAGTGGCATTGTTTAAAGTGACTAGTGATACATTTATTATATCCATTTTTTAATTATTAAAGTGACTAGAGATTTGAGTCAGTATGTTGGCAGCAGCCACTCAATGTTAGTGATGGCTGTTTAACTATCTGATGGCCTTGAGATTGAAGCTGTTTTTCAGTCTCTCGGTCCCAGCTTTGATGCACCTGTACTGAGCTCACCTTCTGGATGATATCGGGGTGGACAGGCAGTGGTTCGGGTGGTTGTTGTCCTTGATGATCTTTTTGGCCTTCCTGTGACATCAGGTGGTGTAGGTGACCTGGAGGGCAGGTCGTTTTCCCCCGGTGATGCGGTATGCAGACCTCACTAGCCTCTGGAGAGCCTTACGGCTGTGGGCGGAGCAGTTGCCGTACCAGGCGGTGTCACAGCCCGCCAGGATGCTCTCGATTGTGCATCTGTGAATGTTTTTGTCCCGTCGATGTGGATAGGGGGGTGCTCCCTCTGCTGTTTCCTGACGTCACGATCATCTCCTTTGTTTTGTTGACATTGAGTGTGAGGTTAGAACAGCATTCTTACAAAGGTATTCCTCTTGTCCAGATGGGATAGGGCAGTGTGCAGTGTGATCGTGATTGCGCCGTGTGTGGACCTATTGGGGCGGTAATTAACTTTTAACAATGTATTTACAATGGATATGCATGTAACTATAATGTACCTACCCGGGAGCATGCAACTTAATGTAAAGTGAACCACATAATGGTATAACCTTTGTCAATACTATGTGCCTGCCTTTGAAAAGGGGTTTAAGGGTTTATTTCCCTGGCTTCAGAGGTGTAATGTAACTGAAATGTTGTTCAAAATAATAAATGTATAATGTTAATGTAGGTACTCATGAAGCAAACAGCTTCATGTAAAGTGTAACACAGCAGGCGCATTGAAGTCAACAGACCCAGGCTTTGGGGGCTTTAGCCCAAAAGGATTTTGTCTCAGCCCTGAGTCTTTTGCACTGCTGGGATGGTGTAAAACAAGCTAAGCTACACTGCATTACATACTGCAATGAAGACTCCTAACATGAGCTCTGGCTGGCCTGCCCTGCCTTTTACTGCTGCCTAAAACCAGCATTTCTGTGTATGGTGACACTTTAAGAGGCGGAGTCCAACGTGGTTTTCCAAAGTCATTTTTGATTAGTCCCCCCCAAAAAATGTTGGCGTACATGGGTGACTGTTCCTTCTCTAAGGGAGAGTGTGCAAAGATGAGAAGGAGAACCGGAGGTAAGCTTTGTTAGCTTGGTATTACTATAGCACCTTTTGCGAGCCCATGATGATGTTATTCAGAGTTATTGACCTCACAGTAAGCCAGATTCGAATCACTTACATTTCAACAGGTTGACTCAAAAGCTGCGCTGACAGATAACGGTAAGATAACTAACTAACTAACTTACTAACTAACCTGAGGGACTACCCAGTCTAGGTAGCAGTGCTGCTTCATTAGCAACCTAGCAAATTTTATGAGCAGGGTTTTTTTGACAGTACAGTTACTGTCTAATCAAGTACTGTCCAAATATGCAAAAAAATACTAATAAAGATAGCTAACTTAAGGCTAACATGGCTAACAAAACGTTAGCTACATTTGCTAACATCAGCTCAATTAGCTAGCTAATGGTACATCAAATCAAATCAAATTTTATTTGTCACATACACATGGTTAGCAGATGTTAATGCGAGTGTATCGAAATGCTTGTGCTTCTAGTTCCGACAATGCAGTAGTAACCAACGAGTAATCTAACAATTCCACAACTACTACCTTATCCACAACTGCTACCTGCTACCTTATACACACAACTGTAAAGGGATAAAGAATATGTACAAGTACATAAAGATATATGAATGAGTGATGGTACAGAACGGCATAGGCAAGATGCAGTAGATGTTATCAAGTACAGTATATACATATGAGATGAGTAATGTAGGGTATGTAAACATAAAAGTGGCATAGTTTAAAGTGGCTAGTGATACGTGTATTACATAAAGATGGCAAGATGCAGTAAATGGTATAGAGTACAGTATAGACATATGAGATGAGTAATGTAGGGTATTTAAACATTATATTAAGTGGCATTGTTTAAAGTGGCTAGTGATACATTTTTTTACATCAATTTCCATTATTAAAGTGACTGGAGTTGAGTCAGTATGTTGGCAGCAGCCACTCAATGTTTGTTTAACAGTCTGATGGCCTTGAGATTGAAGCTGTTTTTCAGTCTCTCGGTCCCAGCTTTGATGCACCTGTACTGAGCTCACCTTCTGGATGATATCGGGGTGGACAGGCAGTGGTTCGGGTGGTTGTTGTCCTTGATGATCTTTTTGGCCTTCCTGTGACATCAGGTGGTGTAGGTGACCTGGAGGGCAGGTCGTTTTCCCCCGGTGATGCGGTATGCAGACCTCACTAGCCTCTGGAGAGCCTTACGGCTGTGGGCGGAGCAGTTGCCGTACCAGGCGGTGTCACAGCCCGCCAGGATGCTCTCGATTGTGCATCTGTGAATGTTTTTGTCCCGTCGATGTGGATAGGGGGGTGCTCCCTCTGCTGTTTCCTGACGTCACGATCATCTCCTTTGTTTTGTTGACATTGAGTGTGAGGTTAGAACAGCATTCTTACAAAGGTATTCCTCTTGTCCAGATGGGATAGGGCAGTGTGCAGTGTGATCGTGATTGCGCCGTGTGTGGACCTATTGGGGCGGTAATTAACTTTTAACAATGTATTTACAATGGATATGCATGTAACTATAATGTACCTACCCGGGAGCATGCAACTTAATGTAAAGTGAACCACATAATGGTATAACCTTTGTCAATACTATGTGCCTGCCTTTGAAAAGGGGTTTAAGGGTTTATTTCCCTGGCTTCAGAGGTGTAATGTAACTGAAATGTTGTTCAAAATAATAAATGTATAATGTTAATGTAGGTACTCATGAAGCAAACAGCTTCATGTAAAGTGTAACACAGCAGGCGCATTGAAGTCAACAGACCCAGGCTTTGGGGGCTTTAGCCCAAAAGGATTTTGTCTCAGCCCTGAGTCTTTGCACTGCTGGGATGGTGTAAAACAAGCTAAGCTACACTGCATTACATACTGCAATGAAGACTCCTAACATGAGCTCTGGCTGGCCTGCCCTGCCTTTTACTGCTGCCTAAAACCAGCATTTCTGTGTATGGTGACACTTTAAGAGGCGGAGTCCAACGTGGTTTTCCAAAGTCATTTTTGATTAGTCCCCCCAAAAAATGTTGGCGTACATGGGTGACTGTTCCTTCTCTAAGGGAGAGTGTGCAAAGATGAGAAGGAGAACCGGAGGTAAGCTTTGTTAGCTTGGTATTACTATAGCACCTTTTGCGAGCCCATGATGATGTTATTCAGAGTTATTGACCTCACAGTAAGCCAGATTCGAATCACTTACATTTCAACAGGTTGACTCAAAAGCTGCGCTGACAGATAACGGTAAGATAACTAACTAACTAACTTACTAACTAACCTGAGGGACTACCCAGTCTAGGTAGCAGTGCTGCTTCATTAGCAACCTAGCAAATTTTATGAGCAGGGTTTTTTTGACAGTACAGTTACTGTCTAATCAAGTACTGTCCAAATATGCAAAAAAAATACTAATAAAGATAGCTAACTTAAGGCTAACATGGCTAACAAAACGTTAGCTACATTTGCTAACATCAGCTCAATTAGCTAGCTAATGGTACATCAAATCAAATCAAATTTTATTTGTCACATACACATGGTTAGCAGATGTTAATGCGAGTGTATCGAAATGCTTGTGCTTCTAGTTCCGACAATGCAGTAGTAACCAACGAGTAATCTAACAATTCCACAACTACTACCTTATCCACAACTGCTACCTGCTACCTTATACACACAACTGTAAAGGGATAAAGAATATGTACAAGTACATAAAGATATATGAATGAGTGATGGTACAGAACGGCATAGGCAAGATGCAGTAGATGTTATCAAGTACAGTATATACATATGAGATGAGTAATGTAGGGTATGTAAACATAAAAGTGGCATAGTTTAAAGTGGCTAGTGATACGTGTATTACATAAAGATGGCAAGATGCAGTAAATGGTATAGAGTACAGTATAGACATATGAGATGAGTAATGTAGGGTATTTAAACATTATATTAAGTGGCATTGTTTAAAGTGGCTAGTGATACATTTTTTTACATCAATTTCCATTATTAAAGTGACTGGAGTTGAGTCAGTATGTTGGCAGCAGCCACTCAATGTTTGTTTAACAGTCTGATGGCCTTGAGATTGAAGCTGTTTTTCAGTCTCTCGGTCCCTGCTTTGATGCACCTGTACTGAGCTCGCCTTCTGGATGATAGCGGGGTGAACAGGCAGTGGCTCGGGTGGTTGTTGTCCTTGATGATATTTATGGCCTTCCTGTGACATCGGGTGGTGTAGGTGTCCTGGAGGGCAGGTAGTTTGCCCCTGGTGAAGTGTTGTGCAGACTTCACTGCCCTCTGTAGAGCCTTAAAGTTGTGGGCGGAGCAGTTTCCGTACCAGGCGGTGATACAGCCCGACAGGATGCTCTCGATTGTGCATCTGTAGAAGTTTGTGAGTGCTTTTGGTGACAAGCCACATTTCTTCAGCCTCCTGAGGTTGAAGAGGCGTTGCTGCACCTTCTTCACAACGCTGTCTGTGTGGGTGGACCAATTCAGTTTGTCTGTGATGTGTACGCCGAGGAACTTAAAACTTACTACCCTCTCCCGTCGATGTGGATAGGAGGGTGCTCCATCTGCTGTTTCCTGAAGTCCACGATCATCTCCTTTGTTTTGTTGACGTTGAGTGTGAGGTTATTTTCCTGACACCACACTCCGAGGGCCCTCACCTCCTCCCTGTAGGCCGTCTCGTCATTGTTGGTAATATGTAGGTATTCCTCTTGTCCAGATGGGTTAGGGCAGTGTGCAGTGTGGTTGCGATTGCGTCGTCTGTGGATCCATTGGGGCGGTGAGCAAATTGGAGTGGGTCTAGGGTGTCAGGTAGGGTGGAGGTGATATGGTCCTTGACTAGTTTCTCAAAGCACTTCATGATGACGGAAGTGAGTGCTACGGGGCGGTAGTCGTTTAGCTCAGTTACCTTAGCTTTCTTGGGAATAGGAACAATGGTGGTCCTCTTGAAGCATGAGGGGACAGCAGGCTGGGATAAGGATCGATTTAATATGTCCGTAAACACACCAGCCAGCTGGTCTGCGTATGCTCTGAGGACGTGGCTGGGGATGTCGTCTGGACCTGCAGCCTTGCGAGGGTTAAGTGTTATGCAGGTGAGTGTTATGCAGACTCTGATACTGTCCTGAGAGGTCGGAGACCTGAGCGGCCAGGGTCTCAACGGCATGCCGAGCAGCAGACAATTCCTGCTCGTGTCTGCCGAGCATCGCTCCCTGGAACTCGAGAGTAGAGTAGAGAGAATCCATAGTCGCTGGGTCCATTCTTGGTCGGATCCTTCTGTTATGCAGGTGAATGAGGACCCAAAAGCGACTTGGCGAAAACAGAGTCTTTATTCCAGTAAAGGAAATAGGCAATACTCCTAGACAAATCAGAGCAGAAAACAAAACATAAAAAACTAATTCCACTCGTAGTGACGAGGACAGACTGGAGACTCGACCATAAACTGTAGGTTGCCTCGGGAAGGCACCGACCGTAGCAGACTCAGACACCTGCTCACACGCAGCATCTGAGGGAAACAAGACACAGCACGGCGAACAATATACAAGGATCCGACAGGACAGAAACGGAAAACAAGGGGAGAAATAGGGACTCTAATCAGAGGGCAAGATAGGGAACAGGTGTGGAAAGACTAAATGAGTGAGTAGGAGAATGAGGAACAGCTGGGAGCAGGAACTGAACGATAGAGAGAGGAGAGAGAGGGAGGGAGAGAGAGAGGGATAGAAAAGGGAACGAACCTAATAAGACCAGCAGGGGAAACGAACAGAAGGGAAAGCATAATGACAAGACAATATAAGACAAAACATGACAGTACCCCCACTCACCGAGCGCCTCCTGGCGCTCTCGAGGAGGAACACTGGCGGCAACGGAGGAAATCATAGATCACAAACGGTCCAGCACGTCCCGAGAAAGAACCCAACTCCTCTCCTCAGGACCGTAACGGAAAACGATAAAAAGGGAAACTAGGGTACTACTCTAAAAAAAAAAAATGAGACACGGGTAGAGAACTGAAAGCTTTAGAGCAAACAGGACCAAACAGGCCAGGAGAGTAACAACTAGGGACAGACTGAGACACAGCAAGGGCAGGAACAAGAACAGGAGAGATGCGGTGGCAGGGAACAGACTGAGACCCAGCAAGACCAGGAGCAGAAGCAGAAAAAAATTACCAGACTTATTCTGCGCGCAGTCCGAACACGCAGCCACGAAACGGCGCGTGTCACGCTCCTGAGTAGGCCACCAAAAGAGCTGGCGAATAGAAGCAAGAGTACCTCGAACGCCGGGATGGCCAGCTAACTTGGCAGAGTGAGCCCACTGAAGAACAGCCAGACAAGTAGAAACGGGAACGAAAAGAAGGTTACTAGGACAAGCGCGGCGACGCAGTGTGCGTGAGTGCTTGCTTAACCTGTCTCTCAATTCCCCAGACAGTCAACCCGACAACACGCCCAACAGGAAGGATCCCTCGGGAACAGTAGAAGCCACAGAAGAACTAAAGAGATGGGATAAAGCATGAGGCTTGGTGTTCTTAGTACCCGGGCAATAAGAAATAACGAACTCGAAACGAGCGAAAAACAACGCCCAATGAGCATGACGCGCATTCAGTCGTTTGGCAGAACGGATGTACTCAAGGTTCCTTTGGTCAGTCCAAATGACAAAAGGAACGGTCGCCCCCTCCAACCACTGTCGCCATTTGCCTAGGGCTAAACGGATGGCGAGCAGTTCACGGTTAGCCACATCATAGTTACGTTCCGACGGTGACAGGCGATGAGAAAAATACGCGCAAGGGTGGACCCCATCGTCAGTATCGGAGCGCTGGGACAGAATGGCTCCCACGCCCACCCCCGACGCGTCAACCTCGACAATAAACGGTTTAGTGACGTCAGGTGCAACAAGGATAGGAGCGGATGCAAAACGCTTCTTGAGGAGATCAGAACAACAATCATACGACCGGTGAGGAGGAAGGGAGTTGGTTCTGGACCGACTGAAGACCGTGCGTCGACCATGATATTCCTCCGGCACTCCTGTCAAATCACCAGGCTCCTCCTGAGAAGAGGGGACAGAAGAAACAGGAGGGATATCAGACATTAAACACTTCACATGACAAGAAACGTTCCAGGAAAGGATAGAATTACTAGACCAATCAAAAGAAGGATTATGACACACTAGCCAGGGATGACCCAAAACAACAGGTGTAAAAGGTGAACAAAAAATCAAAAAAGAAATGGTCTCACTATGGTTACCAGATACAGTGAGGGTTAAAGGTAGTGTTTCACATAATATACTGGGGAGAGGACTACCATCCAAGGCGAACATGACCGTGGGCTCCCTAACTGTCTGAGAGGAATGTCATGTTCCCGAGCCCAGGCTTCGTCCATAAAACAGCCCTCCGCCCCAGAGTCTATTAATGCACTGCAGGAAGCTGCCGATCCGGTCCAGCGTAGATGGACCGGTAAGGTAGTACAGGTACTTGACGGAGAGGACCGTCTAGTAGCACTTATCAGTCGCCCTCCGCTTACTGATGAGCTCTGGCCTTTAACTGGACATGAAATGACAAAATGACCAGCGGAACCGCAATAGAGACAGAGGCGGTTGGTGATTCTCCGTTCCCTCTCCTTAGTCGAAATGCGAATACCCCCCAGCTGCATGGGCTCAACACCAGAGTCAGTGGGGAAAGATGGTAGTGTCGGAGAGAGGGGAGACACAGTTAACGCGAGCTCTCTTCTATGAGCTCGGTGACGAAGGTCTACCCGTCGTTCAATGCGAATAGCGAGTTCAATCAAAGAATCCACGCTGGATGGAACCTCCCGAGAGAGAATCTCATCCTTAACCTTAGCGTGGAGTCCCTCCAGAAAACGAGCGAGCAACGCCTGCTCGTTCCAGTTACTGGAGGCAGCAAGAGTGCGAAACTCTATAGAGTAATCTGTTATGGATCGATTACCTTGACATAGGGAAGACAGGGACCAGGAAGCTTCTTTCCCAAAAACTGAACGATCAAAAACCCTTATCATCTCCTCTTTAAAGTTCAGATAATTGTTAGTACACTCAGCGCTTGCCTCCCAGATAGCCGTGCCACACTGCCGAGCCCGACCAGTAAGGAGTGATATGACGTAGGCAATCCGAGCTCTCTCTTGAGTATGTGTTGGGTTGGAGAGAGAACACTATATCACACTGGGTGAGAAAGGAGCGGCACTCAGTGGGCTGCCCAGAATAACATGGTGGGTTATTAACCCTAGGTTCCGGAGGCTCGGAAGACCCGGAAGTAGCTGGTGGCACGAGACGAAGACTCTGATACTGTCCTGAGAGGTCGGAGACCTGAGCGGCCAGGGTCTCAACGGCATGCCGAGCAGCAGACAATTCCTGCTCGTGTCTGCCGAGCATCGCTCCCTGGAACTCGAGAGTAGAGTAGAGAGAATCCATAGTCGCTGGGTCCATTCTTGGTCGGATCCTTCTGTTATGCAGGTGAATGAGGACCCAAAAGCGACTTGGCGAAAACAGAGTCTTTATTCCAGTAAAGGAAATAGGCAATACTCCTAGACAAATCAGAGCAGAAAACAAAACATAAAAAACTAATTCCACTCGTAGTGACGAGGACAGACTGGAGACTCGACCATAAACTGTAGGTTGCCTCGGGAAGGCACCGACCGTAGCAGACTCAGACACCTGCTCACACGCAGCATCTGAGGGAAACAAGACACAGCACGGCGAACAATATACAAGGATCCGACAGGACAGAAACGGAAAACAAGGGGAGAAATAGGGACTCTAATCAGAGGGCAAGATAGGGAACAGGTGTGGAAAGACTAAATGAGTGAGTAGGAGAATGAGGAACAGCTGGGAGCAGGAACTGAACGATAGAGAGAGGAGAGAGAGGGAGGGAGAGAGAGAGGGATAGAAAAAGGGAACGAACCTAATAAGACCAGCAGGGGGAAACGAACAGAAGGGAAAGCATAATGACAAGACAATATAAGACAAAACATGACATTAAGACATTGAAATGTTTTACTCACGTCAGCTGCAGTGAAGGAGAGTCCACAGGTTTTGGTAGCGGGCCGTGTCAGTGGCACTGTATTGTCCTCAAAGCAAGCAAAGAAGTTATTTAGTCTGTCTGAGAGCAAGACATCCTGGTCCGCAACGGGGCTGGTTTTCTTTTTTATCTGTTGTAAAAACAAAGCTGCATAGCTGTTAACATTTTTTACAATTTAAGGAAGATGGAAATGTGGAATTGAAGATTCAGCTCAGCAAACACAGATACTGTTGTTGTATTTACAGGAGAAAGTGAATAGAAAGTGTCTGTGTGTTTACACTACAATTATTTAGTGTCTAGGTACATAGACACATTGGCCAACAACTTTACGAAAACAAGGTGCGTGCTTCCATGGGGCATAAGTGGGTCTGTCATGATTCTAGATGCTCAGATTGCTAGCAAGAATGACACTGCCATGTGTGGGAATCATAAGTGGCTCATTTCAGCATGTTTCATCATGTTATTGATACCATGTCTTGTTTTGAAGTGTAAATATGAAAATATGGCAAAAATTCGCTAGCTAGCTAACCAACAACTGTAGACGTATTTGAAACAACAAGTGGTCATTGTACAAATGTATTTGTTTTTAGCAGCTGCCAGGCCCTCAGCAATTCAGAGTAAAAATCTGAGAGACCTGCTGTACTCAGCCTCTTCAGCTTCATGAGGAACAGCTGCCGGTCCAACCCTAATCCGCCAGCTCTCCTCAGCAGCGCGCATGCTGGTTCCCTCCAGCCAACATCAGTATGGAACAGCAGTCTCTGCACCGCCTTTAGCCGGAAAGCAGCAATCCTCCTCTCCAGTTCCACCAGGCCCTGTCCTCCTTCATGGACGGTCATGTACAACACTGCCGCCCTCAGCCAGTGATGGCCCGACCAGAAAAAGTCCACCAGCTTGCGTTGCAGGTCTGCGGGCTGGGGGGTTGAGTACAGACAGTTTATGCCACAAGGAAGATGCCACCAGGTTGTTGATAATCAGCACCCTCCCTCTATATGACACTTGGGACAGGAGCTACCTCCACCTGGCCAGTCTTGACACCACTGTCTGTGAAAGCCCCTCCCAGTTCTTCCTGACTCACTTCTCTGAGCCCAGGTACACCCCCAAAACTTTCAGCCCTTCACAACCCCACTGCAAACCCCCTGGAAGCAGAGGAGGGGCCCTATCTCCCCATGCCCCAAAAAACAGAGCTTTGCTCTTGCCCCAGATCACCTTAGCTGAAGAAGCTCCCTCCTACACCTTCAGGTCTCTAGTGCCTGCATATCCTGACCATCCCTGACCATCACAGAAACATCATCTGCATATGCTTCTACTGCTATGCCTGTCACCATATCCATGCCTGTCCAGCACACTCCCTGTAGTCTCCTGTGTAGCAGTCCCAAAAATGTCTCAATGGCTAGTGTGTATAACTGCCCAGATAGAGGGCATCCCTGTCTAATGCCCCGTCTCACACAGACTGGCCTACGGACCCCCCTCCCACCTTGACCATACATGACGCCCCAGCATGCAACAGCTTCACACAGGTCAAAAAACTCTTCCCAAACCCAATCCCAGACATCACATTAAACAGATACTCATGGTCCACTCTATCAAAAGCCTTCTCTAGATCTAAAGAGACCAGTCCAAAGTTCACATTAGAACCTCTCGACAAGTCCAACATGTCCCTGATTAAGAACAAGTTGTCCGTGATTGAGCGTCCCGGTACACAATATGTTTTGTCCTTATGTACTATTGAGTCAAAATGGGACTTCAGTCTGTTAGAGAGGACATTGGCAGGCCTCCGGTTCTTAATTTCACACAAGTTCCCTTTTTTTGGGCAGGAGAGTCAGAGCCGCCCGACGGCAGCTCATCGCCAACCTTCCTACCACGACGCATTCACGCAACACACAAACGAAGTCCTGTCCAATTATTCCCCAGAATATTTTATAAAACTCCACTGGGAGTCTATCGACCCCTGGTGCACGACCAGGGGACATCTGGGTTATGGCCTCTGCCAGTTCATGGGACAACAGAGGAATGCCCATTTCATCACTCTGTGCCAGAGAGAGCTTAGGGAGTCCTGCAAACAAGACTATAGGATACATAGGATCACACACTGCCCTATACAACTCAGTATAAAACTCCACAGTCCTCTTCCGCATCTCCCCCACCACAGAGACAATGCATACCCTTGGCTTCACCGCTCTGTCTTTCCAAACCAAAGAAGAAGAGAAGAAGAGCTGGGACCATCCATCTCCTTGAGCATGGAGAACCTAGCTCTTACAAGTGCTCACTTTGCTTTAACCTGGAAAAACCTGCCCTACGTAATTCAGCTAAATTAGCCTGGAGGCCTACATTGCCTTGCCCCATCATCTCTACCTCCAGCTCACTAATAAAATGCTCTAGTTCCCCCAATACTCTCCTAGCCTCTGAGGATGACAGAGCTGTGTACTGTTGACAGAAAAGCCGAATTTGGACTCATACTCCTCTCTTTGGTGACCCCACCTTTCCCAAAAGGTCTAGAAACCTAAGCAAGAAGTGACACTTCCAATAGGATGCCTGTCGGGGTTCTGGTGAAATAGACAGCCAAACCATGGTTATGTGGTGATCCAAAAAACCCACCAGGAGAATGGTAGCGCCCAACAGCCTGTTGCTCCGATTCCTAGACATGTAAAACCAATCAAGTCGGGCTGCACTCACCCTAGCCCCAAAAGGCTTCACCCATGTATAATGTCTTGTGTTGGGATGTTTAGTTCTCCAAACAAACAGACCTGCTGCAAAAAGGACTGCCATCCCTGCACTAAAATTTGTCCCATGGCTCAACACACTTGCCCATTTCCACCAGAGCCCCCAATCGACTTCATTCAACACATTAACAATGTGTCTCCTGCAGAAACAACACCTGTACTTTTCTTTGTTTTACATATTCATCCAACACACTCCTCTTTCCCACATCTCTGGCACCATTTATATTGAGTGAGCCTACCCGAAGAGTCTCCATGAGAAGTGGGAGAAAAGCCAGCAAAGAAAGAGACCAATAGCAAAGCTCAAAAAGCCCCAGTGTCAGAAAGAAAATATAAACAGTGTCTGAGGGTAAAACTTTATGCACTGTTGTGACCCACTTCCTCACCCTAAACCGTTTCCTGGGTGAGAGGACACCATGCCCCTCATTTTTCATAGCATGTTGTACTGATCTTACAAACTTTCTTGGATCAGAAAAAAAATCTGCTTGACTGGTTGTCAGCTCCGGGCCCATTGAAGAGTAGTCTGAAAAAAACAACTACTCATCCTCTTCCTCAGACTCACTTTCCTCCTCATCTTCATCTCCCATCCTGACCACCTGCCCTTCCTCTCTGGTCAGGGCATCCCCCACAGCAACAGGAAAAGTGATGCCTTTGACCACACCCTTTTTCCTTTCCCCTAGTCTCTTACACTTCCCCAATATACTCTCCTCATCCACTCGCATAACCTGACAAGACCCAGCCTCCGCTACACCACCATCCATAACCTGACTAGACCCAGTCTCCGCTATACCACCATCCATAGCCTGACTAGACCCAGCCTCAGCTACCCCACCATCTCTAGCCTGACTAGGCCCAGCCTCATCTACACCACCATACCTGGCATGACTAGGCCCAGCCTCTGCTGTCTGCATCTCATTACCCCCTGCACGTTGAACTCGATTTCCCCCACTGGGGCTTGTGCCAACACCTTGTCTACGGCCGTTATGTGGGAACGCAAAACTCTTATGCCCCAAATCCCCACACTCAAAACACCGTAGACAATCTGTGCTGGCAAACCCTGCATAGAGCCCTTCTCCATACCTCACTTTAAAATGCACATTTAGCTGTTGCTCATTGTTATTCAGAAACATAAACACTTTCCTCAGGAACGAAACAACGTGATTAACGGTATCTGCTGTAGCAAACTTACCACAACGACTCAGCTCTTTCCTGATTTGATCATAAGTAATAAACGGAGGCAATTTGCAACTACCACTCTTGTCGAAGGGGTAGAGAGAGGTGAAATTGGCACCAACACACCCCTTACAAATATTCCACTAGCAATTAGCCAACCAACCAAATTAGCTCTTTTCATGAACACAACCACAGCTTTGTTCATTCTAGAAGCAGAATGTATAAATTCAGCTCCTACCTGTTCACCGACCGCGAGCAGAACCTCCTCCACCTTAACTCCATTCTCAGGAACACACCTGAATAAATGCCGTATCGACAGCGTCTCCTCCGCAATAGGCTGAGAAGCCATCGCGCACACCACACCTTCCAAACCCCGGGAAACTTACTCTGTCCTCTTCCACACTTACTTTGAACAAAGCTGTGGATACTGCTAAAACAAATATTACATTAACCCTCCACCATAGAAAATAAAATTGAAAGAAAATAATCAAGAAAGTTAGTTAGGACAGGGCCCTCCAGACCAAACACTCAAAATCCCAAAAAACTCCCAGCAGAGAGAGAGAGAGAGAGAGAGAGAGAGAGAGAGAGAGAGAGAGAGAGAGAGAGAGAGAGAGAGAGAGAGAGGTGTATACTTGCCATGGTCTCATCTGATAGAGAAAAGGTATGCAATATAATGACAATGCTCTCACCTACGAGCAAGGATGTAGGTAACATACTGTCCATGCGTCACGCCTTGGTCTTAGTATTTTGTGTTTTCTTTAATTATTTGTTCAGGCCAGGGTGTGACATGAGTTTATTGTATTGTCGTATTGGGTTTTTTGTAGGCATTGGGATTGTGGTTGATTAGGGTTGTGTCTAGTATCGTCATGTTTTGTCTTATATTGTCTTGTCATTTTGCTTTTCCTTCTGTTCGTTTTCCCCCTGCTGGTCTTTTTAGGTTCGTTCCCCTTTTTCTCTCTCCCTTACTCTCTCTCTTCTCTCTATCGTTCCGTTCCTGCTCCCAGCTGTTCCTATTCCCCTAATCAATCATTTAGTCTTCCCACACCTGTTCCCTATCTTTTCCCCTGATTAGAGTCCCTATTTCTCCCCTTGTTTTCCGTTTCTGCCCTGTCGGATCCTTGTCTATTGTTCACCGTGCTGTGTCTGTGTATCGCCCTGTCGTGTCGTGTTTCCCTCAGATGCTGCGTGGTGAGCAGGTGTCTGAGACTGCTACGTTCAAGTGCCTTCCCGAGGCAACCTGCAGTTCAAGATCGAGTCTCCAGTCTGTTCTCGTCATTACGAGTGGAATTGTGCTTTATGATTGTATTTTTACTTTACTGGATTAAAGACTCTGTTTTCGCCAAGTCGCTTTTGGGTCCTCATTCACCTGCATAACAAGTATAGGCTTGGCTGCCTGAGGCGGTTCTCAATCAGAGTCAGGTGATTCTTGTTGTCTCTGATGGGGAACCGTATTTAGGTAGCCTGGGTTTCACTTTGTATTTTGTGGGTGATTGTTCCTGTCTCTGTGTAGTTTCACCAGATAGGCTGTAATTAGGTTACGTTACGTTTGTTGTTTTTGTATTTGTATAGTTATTTCATGTATTGCTTTTTTTCATTAAAGTCATGAGTAACTACCACGCTGCATTTCGGTCTGACTCTCTTTCAACAAACGAAGAACGCCGTTACAGAATCACCCACCACACACGGACCGAGTGGCGTGGTAACAGGCAGCAGGAGCTGCGAAGGGAGGACGTTATGGACAGCAGAAGCTTGGGGTATACGACGTGGGAAGAAATAGACAGGTGGGCGGTCGACCCAGAGAGAGTGCCGGAGCCCACCTGGGATTCGCTGGAGCAGTACGAAGAGGGCTATAGGAGAATGGAGTCGAAGAGAAAGACACGGCGGCGCAGAAAGAAACCCGAAAGTCACCCCCAAAAATGTATTGGGGGAGGGCTCAGGGAGAGAGTGGCAGAGTCAGGATTCAGACCTGAGCCAACTCTCCCTGTTAATCGTGAGGAGCAGCGATATAAGGACTTCTGGACTTGGGAGGAGATATTAGACGGAAAAGGACCCTGGGCGCAGCCGGGAGAATATCGCCGTCCCAAGGAAGAACTGGAGGCGAAAAAGTGGAGAGGCGCTGGTATGAGGAGGCAGCACGGCGACGCGGATGGAAGCCCGAAAAGCAGCCCAAAAAAATTATTGGTGGGGGGGCTTACAGGGAGTATGGCTATGCCAGGTAGGAGACCTGCGCAAACTCCCTGTGCTTACCGGGGGACTAGAGAGACCGGGCAGGCACCGTGTTATGCTATGGAGCGCACTGTGTTTCCAGTGCAGGTGCATAGCCCGGTGCGGTTCATACCAGCTCTTCGTATTGGCCGGGCTAGAGTGGGCATCGAGCCAGGTAAGGTTGGGCAGGCTCGGTGCTCAAGAGCTCCTGTGCGCCTGCACGGTCCGGTCTATCCAGAGCCACCTCCACACACCAGTCCTCCGGTAGCAGCTTCCTGTGCGTGTCCTCGATCCTGTAGCACCAGTTCCAGCACCACGCACCAGGCCGTCAGTGTGCCTCGCCTGTTCAGCACAGCCAGAGCCTTCCTTCCCTCCTGCGCTGTCGGAGTCTCCCGCCTATTCAGCGCTATCAGAGCCTTCCTCCTCTACAGCGCTGCCGGAGCCTCCTGCCTGTTCGGAGCAGCCTGAGCTGTCAGTCTGCATGAAGCAGCCAGAGCTGTCAGTCTGCATGAAGCAGCCAGAGCTGCCAGTCTGCAAGGAGCTGTCAGTCTGCAAGGAGCTGCCAGTCTGCAGGGTGCTGTCAGCCTGCATGGAGCAGTCAGAGCTGTCAGTTAGTATGAAGCAGTCAGAGCTGTCAGCCTGCATGGAGCAGTCAGAGCTGTCAGTCTGCATGAAGCAGCCAGAGCTGTCAGTCTGTATGAAGCAGCCAGAGCTGCCAGTCTGCATGAAGCAGCCAGAACTGTCAGTCTGCGAAGAGCTGCCAGTCTGCAAGGAGCTGTCAGTCTGCAAGGAGCTGTCAGTCTGCAAGGAGCTGTCAGCCTGCATGGAGCAGCCAGAGCTGTCAGTCTGCAAGGAGCTGCCAGTCTGCAAGGAGCTGCCAGTCTGCAAGGAGCTGCCAGTCTGCAAGGTGCTGCCAGTCTGCATGGAGCAGCCAGAACTGTCAGTCTGCATAGAGCAGCTAGATCCGCCAGTCAGCCATGATCTTCTAGATCTGCCAGTCAACCAGATTCTTCCAGATCTGCCAGTCAACCAGTTTCTTCCAGATCTGCCAGTCTGCATAGAGCAGCTAGATCCGCCAGTCAGCCATGATCTTCTAGATCTGCCAGTCAACCAGATTCTTCCAGATCTGCCAGTCAACCAGAATCTTCCAGATCTGCTAGTCAACCAGAATCTTCCAGATCCGCCAGCCAGCCAGGATCTACCGGAACCTACTACCTGCCTGAGCTTCATCTCAGTACTGGGCTTCCTCTCAGTACTGGGCTTCCACTCAGTACTGGGCTTTCTCTCAGTACTGGGCTTCCCCTCAGTCCCGGGCTGCCCCTCAGGTCCGGGCTGCCCCTCAGTCCCGAGCTTCCCCTCAGTCCCGAGCTGCCTCAGTCCCGAGCTGCCCCTCAGTCCCGAGCTGCCCCTCAGTCCCGAGCTGCCCCTCAGTCCCGAGCTGCCCCTCAGTTCAGTGGGGTTCTGGGTGAGGACTATTAGCCCATGGTCGGCGGCGAGGGTGGATTATCCCAGGACGCGAAGGGGAGGAACTATGACATTTATGGAGTGGCGTCCACGTCCCGAGCCGGAACCGCCACCATGGACAGACACCCACCCGGACCCTCCCTATGGTTTTGAGGTGCGTCCGGGAGTCCGCACCTTAGGGGGGAGGTTCTGTCATGCCTTGGTCTTAGTATTTTGTGTTTTCTTTAATTATTTGTTCAGGCCAGGGTGTGACATGGGTTTATTGTATTGTCGTATTGGGGTTTTTGTAGGCATTGGGATTGTGGTTGATTAGGGGTGTGTCTAGTATAGGCTTGGCTGCCTGAGGCGGTTCTCAATCAGAGTCAGGTGATTCTTGTTGTCTCTGATGGGGAACCGTATTTAGGTAGCCTGGGTTTCACTTTGTATTTCGTGGGTGATTGTTCCTGTCTCTGTGTAGTTTCACCAGATAGGCTGTAATTAGGTTACGTTCCGTTTGTTGTTTTTGTATTTGTATAGTTATTTCATGTATCGCTTTTTTTCATTAAAGTCATGAGTAACTACCACGCTGCATTTCGGTCCGACTCTCTTTCAACAAACGAAGAACGCCGTTACACCATGGTCTCACCTGAGAGAGAGAGAGAGAGAGAGAGAGAGAGAGAGAGAGAGAGAGAGAGAGAGAGAGAGAGAGAGAGAGAGAGAGAGAGAGAGAGAGAGAGAGAGAGAGAAGATAGGTAATATAATGGCCATGGTCTCACCTGTGAGAGAGGATGTAGGCAATATACTGGCCAAGGTCTCACCTGAGAGAGAGGAGGTAGATAATATACTGGCCATTCTCAAAACAAATATTATGGGTGATATTTTAGTCACTCAAAGGCCATTTTACATGGGAATCAGAATGACTGTTCTGGACTTTTAAATGTAAATGAAGCGGATGCTACGCTACAGGACTGTTTTGCTAGCAGAGACTGGAATATGTTCCGGGATTCATCCAATGGCATTGGGGGGTACACCACCTCTGTCACTGGCTTCATCAATAAGTGCAGCGACGCCGTCGTCACCACAGTGACTGTACGTACATACCCCAACCAGAAGCCATGGATTACAGGCAACATCCGCATTGAGCTAAAGGCTAGAGCTGCCGCTTTTAAGGAGTGGGACACTAATCCGGGCGCTTTGAAGAAATCCCACGATGCATCACTCAGACGGACGATCACACAGGCAAAGAGTCAATACAGGACTAAGATTTGATCATCCTCTCGGTAACCGATAAATTGTTGAATAAATTGCTCTGAGAGAGGATTGTGTTGAGGCACAGATCTGGGAAAAGGTATCAAAACATTTCTGCAGCAATGAAGGTGCCCAGGAACACACAAGGCCAAACTGAGCAATTTGGGGAAAAGGGCCGTGGTCAGTGAGGTGACCAGGAACCCGATGGTCACTGACACAGCTCCAGGGTTCCTCTGTAGAAATGGGAGAACCTTCCAGAAGGACAACCATCTCTGCAGCACTCCACCAATCAGGCTTTTATGGTAGAGTGGCCAGACGGAAGCCACTTGTCAGTAAAAGGAAACAAGATTCTCTGGTCTGATGAAACCAAGATTGAACTCTTCGCCTGAATGCCAGGCGGCACTTCTGGAGGAAACCTGGCACCATCCCTACAGGGAAGCATAGTGGTGGCAAAATCATCTTGTGGTGATTTTTAGCAGCGGCAGGGACTGGAAGACTAGTGGCCCAGCCAGAGCCCGGACTTGAACCTGATCAGTCATCACTGGAGAGACCTGAAAATAGCTTTGCAGCGACACTCCACATCCAACCTGACAGAGCTAGAGAGGATCTGCAGAGAGAATGGGAGAAACTCTCCAAATACCAAGCTTGTGGCGACATACCCAAGACAACTTGAGGCTGTAATCACTGCCAAAGATGCTTCAACAAAGTAAAGGGTGTGAATACTTATGTAAATGTGTTATTTCTAAAAATAAAACAAAAAAATGTTTTCTTTGTCATATGCGGTATTGTATGTAGATTGATGAGGGGAAAAACATCTATGTAATCAATGTAATCTATCATAATCTATCAAAATCTGGAAAAAGTTGAGTGGTTTGAACACTTTACGAATGCGCTGTATGTACTGCATGTCATGTAGAGAGAACGGTATAGGTTGTTGTGTCCATGCTCATGCGGCTATTTATATCAATGTGGGGGCTGACGTGTCCATGTTGCATACAGGTACACCGTGGGAAGGCCATTATTTGTGTCTCATCACTGTGTGTTCATAGTATGTGACTGGAAGGAAGTGGCGACCATTGTTAAATCATATTCATATCCATTACTCCTTATTACAGAAAGCTGCTGGGGATGTGAAGATAAAGAGCATAATGAATTGTGTCTGGTCATTTTCAGGGGTGATAATCAGCTTTTGAAATGCCTTGCACACAGTGAGTGGTGAATTTGCAGCTGTGCAGTGGACTCTCTCCCCTCTCTCTCCTCTTGAAAGCCCTGTCACAGATGAGAGGATGTGGCCCCAGCTGCTGTGTATCACCCGTTTACTGCTAAATAAGACTGGTTGTCTTTGTCTGACAGTAATCTTCTTAAATTGGCTATAAGAAAACAGCCAGTGTTCTGCTCTCTGTGTGCCGGGAGGTCTCCAAGCCTGGGTATTAGTGAACAGGCAAGTCTCTACGGGGAGCTGAGGGGGTCGGTGGAGGTCCCCTTTTCTGGAGAGGGAGCCCAAAATGTGGCACCCTCATTACTGGGATTCCTGCCACTCTACTCACACTTTGTGTGTGTGTGTGTGTGTGTGTGTGTGTGTGTGTGTGTGTGTGTGTGTGTGTGTGTGTGTGTGTGTGTGTGTGTGTGTGTGTGTGTGTGTGTGTGTGTGTGTGTGTGTGTGTGTGTGTGTGTGTGTGTGTGTGTGTGTGTGTGTGTGTGTGTGTGTGTGTGTGCATGCGTGCGTGTGTGAGGAAATGAAACAGAGCAGACACCCAACTACCCACCCCCTTACCACCACACTCCTACCCCACCTTCTTCTCACAGTGCAGTTGCAGAAGTGACCCTGCTGGGATTACAGAGCTGTGCTCTGCAGTGTGACAAGCCATCAAGAGCACATAAAGCCCCACACAAATTGATAGCTGTGGTCTCCATCTAAATCAGCCATTCAACGTCCCTAAAGGTTCCTCACTTTGTAGCACATGGCCCCTTTCAGCGGTACATGATTTCTTTGTAGAAAAACCTCTGACAGTCGTTTTAATGTAAGAGGCTGTCTGAGGAAGTCAGAAAGTCACGCTCTTCCTTTCCTTCTTTTCATTGTTCACTTTTGCTCTTTTTTTAGACATCAGAAAGGTTCTGAACATTTTTTGAAATCACTGTAAATTATGGTCCATCACTTAAAAGGACTGTGTGTGTGTGTGTGTGTGTGTGTGTGTGTGTGTGTGTGTGTGTGTGTGTGTGTGTGTGTGTGTGTGTGTGTGTGTGTGTGTGTGTGTGTGTGTGTGTGTGTGTGTGTGTGTGTGTGTGTGTGTGTGTGTGTGTGTGTGTGTGCGCACCGCTCAGAGGAAAATACTGGGAGAGGAGACCCCAAAGAGTCATATACCAATGGGAAGTCAATGGGGAGGATCCAAAGACCTTACATGCCTCACTGCACACAAAAACACTCACATCATAATGAACACTTTGTTAATTAGAGCAGGGTGCTTTTACATTTGGCAGTACAAGTTAGCTGTAACCTAATAGGACCTCACATCTCCTCTGTACTGGTCTGAGGTTTATTCCCGGAAAGAGTCTGTCAAAGTCAGAGCATTCTGTTGTTGTTTTAGGTATTTTGGTATTAGGTATACATGTGTGCTACCCCATGTCCAACACAATGCTACGTGTCAGACATTAAAACACTCGGACATGCAATCAATAATTAGAACATGATGTGCATATAACAATGGACACGGGACACGGGCGGGAAACCTTGAAATAATGACATGGTCACACATATGTCATTGGCAAGTTTATAAATAGGCACAATTCATTTGTAGGCCTATAGGTATCCCTTTGTGTAATAACACATGTATAATCGATTAGTATAAAGTTTAATCATTTATTAAATCATTACACACCCATTTGTAAATGTTCAACAACTTTTAATGCATGTTTTAATGACTCATTGAGTAATTTATCAGATGTTTAATATAGGTCCTTATAATCTATTTACTAATCATGAGTCAGGGCTTTTTGCATAATCTAATCTGAAGTGATGGCTATTTGTTCTATTTAAATACTTCATAAATGTTTTGAGTAACCTGTGTAATAAATATACAAGATGGACATGACATTGGTAGACTCTCCAGCAGACTCTCCTAATGCTCCTTAAAGGGGCAATCTGAAGTTGCTACATCTAAACTGAACAAAAATGTAAATGCAACATGTAAAGTGTTGGTCCCATGCTTCATGAGTTGAAAAGATCCCAGAAATGTTCTATAAGCACAAAAATATATTGCTCTCAAATGTTGTGCACACAGCAGTTTACATCCCTGTTAGTGAGCCTTTCCCATTTGCCAAGATGTGTGTGGCTTATCAAGAAGTTGATTAAACAGCATTATCATTACACAGGTGCACCTTGTGTTGGTGACAATAAAAGGCCACTTTAAAATATGCAGTTTTGTCACACAACACAATGCCACAGTGCAATTGGCATGCTCACTGCAGTAATGTCCAACAGAGCTGTTGCCTCCAATGTTGATTTAGAGAATTTGGAAGTATGTACAACCGGCCTCACAATGGCAGACCATGTGTACCACACCAGCCTAGGACCTTCACCTGCAGGATCGTCTGAGACCAGTCATCCGGACAGCTGTGGGTTTGTACAACTGAAGAAATTCTGGACAAACTGTCAGAAACCGTCTCAGGAAAGCTAATCTGCGTGCTCGGCGGTGGGGTAATGATATGCCGAGGCATAAGCAGTCACCACAACAAACACAATTGCATTTTATGGATGGCAATTTGAATGTGCATGTCAGGATTTGGCCAGGGTTGTTCCGGTTTTTGGTCACTAGATGCCCCCATTGTGCCTTTTGACCTTTTGTTTTCCCTTGATCCCCATTATTATTTGCACCTGTGCCTCGTTTCCCCTGATTGTATTTAAACCCTTTGTTTTCCTCAGTTCTTTGCTCTGTGTTTGTATGTTAGCACCCAGCCCTAGTACTCTGTGAACTCTTGTTGATCCCGGTGGACTCTCTTGTGGAATTCTGTTTTTTTGTTCTTGTTTGTTTGTTTTTGAGTATCTATTGAGGCTTTTTGTGCTATACCTTCCACCTTGTGGATTTACCTTTTTTGTCTTGGAGGATTACCTTTGTTATTGTGGAATTCATTTTGAGGTTGTGGAGTTACATGTTTTCCTGAAGAACTTCACTTTTTACTTCATTAAATACACGGTCCCAAGTACTGCTGTGTCTGCCTCATCTTCTGGGTTCTGCCGACTATTCGTGGCTCAGTTGGTTAAGTGACTGTTTCTCACTCCGGAGACCCGGGTTCGTAACCGGGTCCTGACAGAAACACAGAGCCAAAAAAATGAACCCAGAGGCAGCCAGTTCCCAGGACCTTGTTGCCATGCTGTCCCACCACCAGGAGACTGTCCAACGCCACGAAGCCGCCCTGGTTCAGCGAGAGGCCTTAATGGCTAGACATTCTCATCTTCTGTCGGAGATGCTGACGTCCATTAAGCAGATATCTGATCGACTTACCCTGGCAACAGTTCCCGTCCCAGTACATACCCATGGCAGTTAACCCTCTGGCTGAACCTTGTCTTCCACCTCCCCAATGGTTCTCAGGTGATCCAAGTGCTTGTAAAGGGTTTCTCACCCAATGTTCTCTCTCCTTCGAGCTGCAACCCTCGTCGTTCCCCACCGACCGGTCTAAGATCGCATATATCATCACCCTGCTGTCGGAAAAAGCCCTGGCCTGGGCTACTGCTGTGTGGGATGCCCATAGTTCCTGCTGTGCCAGCTACTCTGCCTTTGCTGAGGAATTCAAACGAGTGTTTCAAGGCCCAAGCAGTGGTCCTGACTCAGCCAAACAGCTCCTGACTCTCCACCAAGGTCGGCGCAGCGTGACGGACTATGCCATCCAGTTCCGCACGGTGGCAGCAGCGAGTGGCTGGAACAACGAGGCGCTCACGGTGTGCTTTCTGAAAGGCCTTTCCGACACTATCCAAGATGAACTGGCCACTCGGGAACCACCGGACAATCTCGAGTATCTGTTCAAGTTGGCCTCACGCATTGACCAGCGTCTGAGAGAGAGAGAACTCAACCGTAGACCTCTATCCCCTATCAGTCCCAGCTCCAAGTCCCCACCTTTATCCTCACTGGCTCCACCGGAACCCATGCAGATTGGACGCATCTCCCAGGCTGAGAGAGACCGCCGGATGAGGGAGTGACGCTGTCTATATTGCGGCAAACCTGGCCATTTCCGTTCCACGTGTCCCGGGCTCCAGGGAAACGCTCTGTCCCGTACAGACCGGGGGGAACTGTAACGGGAAACATAACCTCCTCCCATCCGTCCAACTCCCGTCTGCTCATTCCAGTCATCCTTTCCTGGGACAACCACAAGCTTCACCTTCAAGACTTGGTAGACTCTGGAGCCGCAGGTAACTTCATGGATGGTGTCTGGGCGAAGGAGAATGGCGTTCCCTCTAAGTGACCCCATGAGGGTTACTACATTGGAAGCCCTTTGGGATCTGGACTTGTCACTCATGTCACTACCTCCTTGCGACTTTCAGTTTCACAACACCAGGAATTGATGAACTTTCATTTGATCTCCTGTTCCGAGTTCCCTCTCGTCCTTGGATACCCCTGGCTTCACAGCCATAACCCTCACATCGACTGGTCTGTGGGCACTATCAAGCAGTGGGGTCCTACGTGCCAAGCTACTTGTATTTTCCCGAATTCCCAGAGTTCTACTCCCGAGTCTTTAGAATCCATCGACCTGACCCGAGTTCCCGAGTGTTACCATGACCTCAAACTGGTATTTAGCAAACAGAGGGCCACCATGCTACCACCCCATAGACCTTATGATTGCCCCATCGAACTGTTTCCGGGCACTTGCCCTCCCAGGGGTCGGATCTTTTCCCTATCTCCACCCGAACGATCTGCTATGGATACCTACATCAAGGACGCTCTGGAAGCAGGCCTCATGCGTCCATCCACCTCCCCGGCGGGAGCAGGGTTTTTCTTTGTGGCCAAGAAAGACGGTGGATTACGTCCTTGCATCGACTACCGGGGACTCAATGCCATAACCGTCCGTAACCGTTACCTGCTATCCCTTATGGCCACAGCCTTCGAGCTGCTCCAGGAAGGTTTTTGTGGGGAAGAGAAGCTGAGACGGCCTTCCAAGGACTCAAGCAGCGCGTTCTCTCTGCTCCCATCCTGATATTACCGACTACGGATGAACCGTTTGTGGTGGAGGTAGACGCCTCAGAGGTTGGTGTTGGAGCTGTCCTGTCTCAGAGGGGTGAAGACAAGAAGCTTCATCCGTGCGCTTTCTTCTCACACCGGCTTACCCCGGCTGAGAGGAACTACGATGTGGGGGATCGTGAACTCCTAGCGGTTAAGATGGCATTGAAGGAATGGAGACACTGGCTCGAGGGGGCTTCTCACCCGTTCCAAGTGCTTACGGACCACAAAAATCTGGAGTATATCCAGCAGGCGAAGCGGTTGAACTCTAGACAAGCTAGATGGTCTCTTTTCTTCAATCGATTCCAGTTTATCCTCACCTATCGGCCCGGGTCGAAGAATCTCAAACCGGATGCCCTGTCCCGAGTCTACGCTCCTGCCATTCGATATGACACGGACATGCCTGTCCTTCCTGCTGCTAAGATCGTGGCTCCGATCTCGTGGCAAGTTGAGGATACCGTGAGACGAGCTCAAGCTATTGAACCGGACCCGAAAGGAGGTCCTGCCAATCGGTGGTTTGTCCCCAAGGCAGTGAGGACTCAGGTCCTTCTGTGGGGGCACTCCTCTCGTCTCACCTGTCACCCGGGCGTAGGTCGCACCTTGGAGTTCATCCAGCGTAAGTTCTGGTGGCCTACCATAAGAGAAGACGTTGCCACTTTCGTCAATGCCTGCCCCGTGTGCTGCCAGGGCAAATCTTCTCACCTCCGCCCGCAAGGACTCCTTCACCCTTTACCTGTTCCCCACAGACCCTGGTCCCATATCTCGTTGGACTTTATTAGTGGCCTTCCTCCATCCCATGGCAATACTACTATCCTAGTCATAATCGACAGGTTTTCTAAGGCGGCCAGGTTCGTCCCTCTGACTAAGTTACCTTCTGCCAAGGAAACGGCTGAGTTGGTAATTAATCATGTGTTCCGAGTCTTCGGCATTCCTCAAGATATGGTTTCTGACAGAGGTCCCCAGTTCGCCTCTAGGTTTTGGAAGGCCTTCTGCCAACTCATGGGGGCTTCTGCCAGTCTATCTTCAGGGTACCATCCGGAGTCCAACGGCCAAACAGAGAGGATGAATCAAGAGCTGGAAACCACCCTCCGATGTATGACTCGTAACAACCCGTCCACATGGTCGTCCTTCATTGTTTGGGCCGAATACGCGCACAACACCTTGCGCTCCTCCTCCACTGGTATGTCCCCGCACAAGTGTCAGTTTGGCTATGCCCCTCCATTGTTCCCGGACCATGAGGCAGAAGTCAGAGTGCCTTCAGCCTTGAAGTTCGTCAGACGCTGTCGGCTTATGTGGAGGAAGACCCGTCTTAATCTTATGCGTTCCTCACAGAGGTACCAACAACAAGCCAACAGACGTCGCCGTCCCGGGCCTACCCTGCGCCCCGGCCAGAGAGTCTGGCTCTCCACAAGAGACTTACCACTACGGGTGGAGTCTCGCAAGCTGTCCCAAAAATACATTGGTCCCTTTAAGGTTGCCAGGAGAGTTAACCCAGTTTCTTATCGCCTACACTTACCCAGATCCCTTAAGATTAATCCCACGTTTCACATTTCCTTATTAAAACCTGTTGTTTTTTCTCCCCTTGTCCCGGCAGACAGACCTCCGCCTCGTGTCATTGGAGGCCAGCCGGCTTATACCGTCCATCGGATACTGGATTCCCACCGGGTGCAGCGGTCCTGGCAGTATCTGGTGGACTGGGAAGGCTACGGTCCCGAGGAGCGCTCCTGGGTTCCTGCCAAAGACATACTGGACCCTGACCTCATTCGTCAGTTCAGGGCCCTCCACCCTGAGAGAGCTGGTAGGAACGTCAGGAGCCGTTCCTAGGGGGGGGGGATTCTGTCAGGCCAGGGTTGTTCCGGTTTTTGGTCACTAGATGCCCCCATTGTGCCTTTTGACCTTTTGTTTTCCCTTGATCCCCATTATTATTTGCACCTGTGCCTCGTTTCCCCTGATTGTATTTAAACCCTTTGTTTTCCTCAGTTCTTTGCTCTGTGTTTGTATGTTAGCACCCAGCCCTAGTACTCTGTGAACTCTTGTTGATCCCGGTGGACTCTCTTGTGGAATTCTGTTTTTTGTTCTTGTTTGTTTGTTTTTGAGTATCAATTGAGGCTTTTTGTGCTATACCTTCCACCTTGTGGATTTACCTTTTTGTCTTGGAGGATTACCTTTGTTATTGTGGAATTCATTTTGAGGTTGTGGAGTTACATGTTTTCCTGAAGAACTTCACTTTTTACTTCATTAAATACACCGTCTCAAGTACTGCTGTGTCTGCCTCATCTTCTGGGTTCTGCCGACTATTCGTGGCTCAGTTGGTTAAGTGACTGTTTCTCACTCCGGAGACCCGGGTTCGTAACCGGGTCCTGACAGCGCAGAGATACTTTGATGAGATCATGAGACCCATTGTCGTGCCATTCATCTGCTGCCATCACCTCATGTTTCAGCTTGATAATGCACGGCCTCATGTCGCAATGATCTGTACACTATTCCTGGAAGCTGAAAATGTCCTAGTTCTTCAATGGCCTGCATACTCACCAGACATGTCACCAATTGAGCATGTTTGGGATGCTCTGGATCAAAGTGTACCAGTTCCGGCCAATATCCAGCAACTTCGCACAGCCATTGAAGAGGAGTGGGACAACATTCCACAGGCCACAATCAACAGCCTGATCATCAAGGAGATGTGTTGCGCTGCATGAGGCAAATGGTGGTCACACCAGATACTGACTGGTTTTCTGATACACGCCCATACTTTTTTTAAAGGAATCTGTGACCAACAGATGCATATATGTATTCCCAGTCATGTGAAATCCATAGATTAGTGCCTAATGAAATTATTTCAATTGACTGATATCCTTCTATGAACTGTAACTCAGTAAAATCTTTGAAATTGTTACATGTTGCATTTCTATTTTTGTTCATTGTATTTTTGGACTTTAATTCATTATGTGTACCCATTGATTCTTGAAGAAAATAACTTATGAATGCCTCACGATCTTAGTTCAACTGTCGTTCTCCATCAGAAACCAAAATAAAAACTTGTTTAGCCATGTACTTTGTCTCCAAACAAAGTACATGTAAACAAACACTGTATCGTCTCAAAACATGGCTAAAACTATAATTTTGATATCACGGATGGTCGGTCCTTGCATGCATAGCTACAGTATGTCTATGAATTTGATAGTGGTTATATTACTCTAGCCCCATCCCTCAGCGTTTTACCAAAATATTGGGGAAAGCTATTAATATTGGTGCTGACTTAAAAAAAAAAAAAAAAAAGTTCAATTTATTTTGATTTAACTTTCACAAAAAGCAGTGAAGTCAAAAGCAGTTAATATCCTAATATCTGATATCCTAGGATATGAGAGGTGTATATGAAAGGTGCTGGTATATGGAACCCTCATGAGAAGAGGAGTTGTGAGGAGGTTGCCCCACTGCATGTATAATTACAGGTGCGTCGGAGTGCGACAAGGATTATGCTAATGTCTGGATGATAATGAGCGTTATCGCAGGTGGTGGGACCTGGGAGAGTTTTGATGGCAAGATTATGTTAAGCCCTGGTTTGGACCTATGAGATCATGAAAATGAGAGGTGGAAATCGGTCACAAAAGTGTGTACGAATGTATATATGCCATTTGCCAATGTAAGTTCAAAGGTCACATATTAAGTGTCCATGATGTAGGCTGACTCATAACGATTGTTCTGTTCATTTGTATACATGGCGTACAGATGCTAAAACTATCAACAAACCATCAGATACTACAGTAAATTAATTTGATGTTATAGACTTGCACTCTGTCAACACACACACACACACACACACACACACACACACACACACACACACACACACACACACACACACACACACACACACACACACACACACACACACACACACACACACACACACACACACACACACACACACACACACACACACACACACACACACACACACACAGACAGACTTGAAACTCCAGCCACACTACCTGTTCCCTACCTGTTCAATACACAGTCCATAAAAAGGACTGTGCAAAGCAATTGACTTTGCCTGATGGGATCAGAGTTGAAAGATATAATCGTGAGAGTTGGTCCAGCATAAGTTGTGTGAATGATCAGAAAATTGGTTTGGTTTTCCGGTTGATGGTTTTCATCTGACCCCACAGACAGCACTCTTTTTTTAAAAACCTCCCAGGAGGCAGAAGCAGGAGATACTGTTGAAGTTTGAGAATCCACTTGATGGATAAGGTATGTTCTTGGTTTTCTTGGTGTGGCCCATGTGCCGACTACATGTGTGTAAAGAAATATGCTTTTACGTACATCTGCATGTGTGTGTGGCTGTGTGTGTCAGAGGAGGCTGATGGGAGAATGGAACACTGTCAAATACGTCAACATATAGCAACCACATTTGACTCCATTCCATTTATTTCATTCCAGCCATTACAATGAGCCCGTCCTCTTATGGCTCACCACCAGCCTCCTCTGCTATGCGTGCACATATGCGTGCGTACGTACGTACATGTCCGTGCTATGCATGTGTGTATGTTGTGTGTGTCTGTGTGTGTATGTATAACGTAGAGGGTATTTGTTTGCTAACAGGTACAAGCCTGGTGGGTAGGAGCTTTGGGCCAGTAGCCGAAAGGTTGCTGGAACGAATCCCAGAGCGTTGGTCTAAAACAAATCAAATTGTATTGGTCACATACACACATTTAGCAGATGTTATTGCGGGTGTAGTGAAATGCTTGTGTTCCTAGCTCCAACAGTGCAGTAATATACAACAATTCACAACACAACAAATCTAAAAGTCAAATAATGAAATTAAGAAATATATAAATACAGTAGAATAGAATACAGTATATACACTGCTAAAAAAAATAAAGGGAACAATAAAATAACACACTCTAGATCTGAATGAATGAAATATTCTTATTAAATACTTTTTTCTTTACATAGTTGAATGTGCTGACAACAAAATCACACAAAAATGGTCAATGGAAATCAAATGTATCAACCCATGGATGTCTGGATTTGGAGTCACACTCAAAATTAAAGTGGAAAACAACACTACAGGCTGATCCAACTTTGATGTAATGTCCTTAAAACAAGTCAAAATGAGGCTCAGTAGTGTGTGTGGCCTCCACGAGCCTGTATAACCTCCCTACAACGCATGGGCATGCCCCTGATGGATCTCCTCCCAGACCTGGACTAAAGCATCCGCCAACTCCTGGACAGTCTGTGGTGCAACGTGGCGTTGGTGGATGGAACGAGACATGATGTCCCAGATGTGCTCAATTGGATTCAGGTCTGGGGAACGGGTGGGCCAGTCCATAGCATCAATGCCTTCCTCTTGCAGGAACAGCTGACACACTCCAGCCACTTGAGGTCTAGCATTGTCTTGCATTAGGAGGAACCCAGGGCCAACCGCACCAGCATATGGTCTCACAAGGAGTCTGAGGATCTCATCTCGGTACCTCATGGCAGTAAGGCTACCTCTGGCGAGCACATGGAGGGCTATGCGGCCCCCCAAAGAAATGCCACCCCACACCATGACTGACCCACCGTCAAACCGGTCATGCTGGAGGATGTTGCAGGCAGCAGAACGTTCTCCACTGCGTCTCCAGACTCTGTCACGTCTGTCACATGTCCTCAGTGTGAACCTGCTTTCATCTGTGAAGAGCACAGGGCGCCAGTGGCGAATTTGCCAATCTTGGTGTTCTCTGGCAAATGCCAAACGTCCTGCACGATGTTGGGCTGTAAGCGCAACCCCCACCTGTGGACGTCGGGCCCTCATACCACCCTTATGGAGTCTGTTTCTGATCGTTTGAGCAGACACATGCACATTTGTGGCCTGCTCGAGGTCATTTTGCAGGGCTCTGGCAGTGCTCCTCCTGCTCCTCCTTGCACAAATGTGGAGGTAGCGGCCCTGCTGCTGGGTTGTTGCCCTCCTACGGCCTCCTCCACATCTCCTGATGTACTGGCCTGTCTCCTGGTAGTGCCTCCATGCTCTGGACACTATGCTGACAGACACAGCAAACCTTCTTTCCACAGCTCGCATTGATGTTCCATCCTGGCTGAGCTGCACTCACTGAGCCAATTGTGTGGGTTGTAGACCAATGCTACCACTAGAGTGAAAGCACCGCCAGTATTCAAAAGTGTCCGAAACATCAGCCAGGAAGCATAGGAACTGAGAATTGGTCTGTGGTCACCACCTGCAGAACCACTCCTTTATTGGGGGTGTCTTGCTAATTGCCTATAATTTACACCTGTTGTCTATTCCATTTGCACAACAGCATGTGAAATGTATTGTCAATCAGTGTTGCTTCCTAAGTGGACAGTTTGATTTCACATAAGTATGATTGACTTGGAGTTACATTGTGTTGTTTAAGTGTTTGAGCAGTGTACATATGAAATGAGTAAATCAGTATGTAAACATTATTAAAGTGACCAGTGATTCCATGTCTATGTATATAGGGCAGCAGCCTCAAAAGGTGCAGGGTTGAGTAACTTGGTGGTAGCCAGCTAGTGATGGCTATTTAACAGTCTGATGACCTTGAGATAGAAGCTGTTTTTCAGTCTCTCGGTCCCAGCTTTGATGCACCTGTACTGATCTCGCCTTCTGGATGATAGCGGGGTGAACAGACCGTGACTCAGATCATTGGTGTCCTTGATGATCTTTTTGGCCTTCCTGTGACATCGGGTGCTGTAGGTGTCCTGGAGGGCATGTAGTTTTCCCCTGGTGATGGATTGGGCACCCTCTGTATGGTGGTGCAGTTGTGGCCAAACAGGATGCTCTCAATTGTGCATTTGTAAAAGGTCTTAGGGGCCAAGCCAAATTTCTCAAGCCTCCTGAGGTTGAAGAGGTGCTGTTGCATCTTTTTCACCACATTTTCTGTGTGGGTGGACAATTTCAGATCGTCAGTGATGTGTACGCCGAGGAACTTGGAGCTTTCCACCTTCTCCACTGCGGTCCCATCAATGTGGATAGGGCGTGCTCCCTATGCTTTTTCCTGAAGTCCACGATGATCTCCTTTGTTTTTTTTACGTTGAGAGAGAGGTTATTTTCCTGGCACCACACCAGTAACGGCCAGTAACCGAACGGTTGCGGGATCGAATCTCCGAGCTGACAAGGTAAAGATTTGTCGCCCTGCCCGAACAAGGCAGTTAACCCACCGTTCTCCGGGCGCCAATGAAGTGGATATCAATTAACTTCTTTGGGACTGGGGGGCAGTATTGAGTAGCTTGGATGAATAAGGTGCACAGAGTAAACTGCCTGCTACTCAGGCCCAGTTGCTAATATATGCTTATTATTACTGTATTCGGATAGATAACACTCTAGTTTCTAAAACTTTTTGAATGATGTCTGTGAGTATAACAGAACTCATAAGGCAGGCAAAAACCTGAGAAGAAATCCAACTAGGAAGTGGGAAATCTGAGGTTTGTAGTTTTTCAGCTCATTGCCTATCGTATATAGTGTCTATGGGGTCATATTGCACCTCCTCAGGCTTCCACCGGATGTCAACAGTCTTTAGAACCTTGTTTGATGCTTCTACTGTGAGGGAGGGGGGAATGGGAGCTGAATGAGTCAGAGTTCTGCCAGAGTGCCATGAGCTGACCACGCGTGTTTATGTGAGAGTTAGCTTGCGTTCCATTGCATTTCTAAAGACAAAGCAATTCTCAGTTTGAAACATTATTGAAGATGTATGTTAAAAACACCCTAAAGATTGATTCTATACATCGTTTAACATGTTTCTACGGACTGTAATGGAACTTTTGGACTTTTTGTCTGCTTGCACCTCATGAATTTAGATTACTGGGCTAAACCCGCAAACAAAAACAAGGTATTTGGAAATAAATGATGGACTTTATCGAACAAATCAAACATTTATTGTGGAACTGGGATTCCTGGGAGTGCATTCTGATGAAGATCATCAAAGGTAAGTGAATATTTATAATGCTATTTCTGACTTTTTTGACTCCACAACATGGAGGATATCTGTATGGCTTGCTTTGTTGTCTGAGCGCTGTACGCGCTGTACTGCGCTGTATTGCATGGTGTGTTTTTTCGGTAAAGCTTTTTTGAAATCTGACACAGCGGTTTTATTAAGGAGAAATGGATCTAAAATTCCATGCATAACACTTGTATCTTTTAGCAATGTTTATTCTGAGTATTTCTGTAAATTGATGTGGCTCTCTGCAAAATCACTGGATGTTTTGGAACTACTGAACGTAATGCGCCAATGTAAACTGAGATTTTCAGATATAAATATGAACTTTATCAAACAAAACGTACATGTAGTGTGTAACATGTAGTGCTATAAACGTGATCTGATGAAGATCATCAAAGGTTAGTGATTAATTTTCTCTATTTCTGCTTGTTGTGACTCCTCTCTTTGGCTGGAAACATGGCTGTGTTTTTCTGTGACTAGGTATTGACCTAACAAAATAGTTTGGTGTGCTTTCTTTGTAAAGCGTTTTTGAAATCGGACACTGTGGCTGGATTTACAACAAGTGTATCTTTAAAATGGTGTGAAATACTTGCATGTTTGAGGAATTCTAATTATGGGATTTCTGTTGTTTTGAATTTGGCACCCTGCACTTTCATGAAACGAATATCCCAGAGATCTGATTCAGAAGTTAAATGCAGAAGACACATTTCAGTTGGATGCATTAGGTTGTACAACTGACTAGGTATCCCCCTTTCCCATCTCCCTGGGCTATAATCTATTTGCACCTTGCATTATTATCCACATGGCAGTGGGTCTGCCAGCTATTGACTAATCTGTAAAAGTTATTGAAATTAATTGTGTTCCATGTGTGAGTCACACGGGCCATATGGGAGGTGTCTTCTTTGGCTGGAAACATGGCTGTGTTTTTCTGTGACTATATATATAATGTTCTTGAATATGAGCTATAGTTATGTAATGAATAGGAGCTATAGTTATGTAATGAATAGGAGCTATAGTTATGTAATGAATAGGAGCTATAGTTATTCATTACATAACTATAGCTCCTATTCATTACATATGAGCTATAGTTATGTAATGAATATGAGCTATAGTTATGTAATGAATAGGAGCTATAGTTATGTAATGAATAGGAGCTATAGTTATGTAATGAATAGGAGCTATAGTTATGTAATGAATAGGAGCTATAGTTATGTAACGAATAGGAGCTATAGTTGTGACATGGTGAGGATGGACCCAGGTACAGACAAGAGACCAGACACGGAATCAGCTGTTAAGGTTAAACATACCACTTTACTGAGAAGTGGTAACGGAAGGATCACGGTAACACTGGCATAAAAACAGACACTTAGTCCCAAAAACTCACTCAGGAGACGCACACTGCACATAATTCAAGCTTCTGCCAAGGACAAGAGAAAACACACCTCTTTTAACAGGGAAATCATTACGAGTAAATAGGACACACCTGGGTGACGTTACTGTCTCTAGGGCGGTCTCCGCCGCCCTCTGATGACAGGTGGAACCATGACGACAATTACTTCATGTGCAACACAGCCATTATTCTCTATCATGTGAAGTGAATTCCAACACTGTACCCAAACAGAAAATAAGCTAGCTGCTTTATGTGCCCACCACCACTGTGAAGAACACCATACTAAGTCAGTCACGAGCTGGGGTTGTAACATCACTCCAGCGAGAGAGATTGCACATGCAACTCTCCCTCACCTCAGTTTCCAGCTCAGCATTGGAGTCAGCAGTCACCTGCAGCTACTGCTGCCATTCACAAATATTATCCTCCAGTGTTCGTATCTTACTGTTTTGTAATTCTTTGTGCGTTGATGCCAACGCGTGTATTTCACCTGTAGGTCATAATATCGACCGTGTATGTCCATTTATATAGAGCCAAAGTAATCCCGAGGTCGTACTCCTTGTAACGCGCCACCACGTGCTAGCTCCAATGCTAACATGTCCTCGTTAGCTCGATGCCAATTTACCTTTTGCCTACTCACCTTTATATATTCAAATCAAATCAAATTTTATTTGTCACATACACATGGTTAGCAGATGTTAATGCGAGTGTAGCGAAATGCTTGTGCTTCTAGTTCCGACAATGCAGTAATAACCAACAAGTAATCTAGCTAACAATTCCAAAACTACTACCTTATAGACACAAGTGTAAGGGGATAAAGAATATTTACATAAAGATATATGAATGAGTGATGGTACAGAGCTGCATAGGCAAGATACAGTAGATGGTATTGAGTGCAGTATATACATATGAGATGAGTATGTAAACAAAGTGGCATAGTTAAAGTGGCTAGTGATACATGTATTACATAAAGATGCAGATGATATAGAGTACAGTATATACGTATACATATGAGATTAATAATGTAGGGTATGTAAACATTATATTAGGTAGCATTGTTTAAAGTGGCTAGTGATATATTTTACATCATTTCCCATCAATTCCCATTATTAATGTGGCTGGAGTTGAGTCAGTGTGTTGGCAGCAGCCACTCAATGTTAGTGGTGGCTGTTTAACTGTTTTTCAGTCTCTCGGTCCCAGCTTTGATGCACCTGTACTGACCTCGCCTTCTGGATGATAGCGGGGTGAACAGGCAGTGGCTCGGGTGGTTGTTGTCTTTGATGATCTTTATGGCCTTCCAGTGACATCGGGTGGTGTAGGTGTCCTGGAGGGCAGGAGGTTTGCCCCCGGTGATGCGTTGTGCAGACCTCACTACCCTCTGGAGAGCCTTACGGTTGTGGGCGGAGCAGTTGCCGTACCAGGCGGTGATACAGCCCGACAGGATGCTCTCGATTGTGCATCTGTAGAAGTTTGTGAGTGCTTTTGGTGACAAGCCAAATTTATTCAGCCTCCTGAGGTTGAAGAGGCGCTGCTGCGCCTTCTTCACGATGCTGTCTGTGTGGGTGGACAAATTCAGTTTGTCTGTGATGTGTATGCCGAGGAACTTAAAACTTACTACCCTCTCCACTACTATTCCATCGATGTGGATAGGGGGGTGTTCCCTCTGCTGTTTCCTGAAGTCCACAATTATCTCCTTAGTATTGTTGACGTTGAGTGTGAGGTTATTTTCCTGACACCACACTCCGAGGGCCCTCACCTCCTCCCTGTAGGCCGTCTCGTCGTTGTTGGTAATCAAGCCTACCACTGTTGCGTCGTCCGCAAACTTGATGATTGAGTTAGAGGCGTGCGTGGCCACGCAGTCGTGGGTGAACAGGGAGTACAAGGAGAGGGCTCAGAACACACCCTTGTGGGGCCCCAGTGTTGAGGATCAGCGGGGTGGAGATGTTGTTGTCTACCCTCACCACCTGGGGGCGGCCCGTCAGGAAGTCCAGTACCCAGTTGCACAGGGCGGGGTCGAGACCCAGAGTCTCGAGCTTGATGATGAGCTGTAGTCGATGAACAGCATTCTCACATAGGTATTCCTCTTGTCCAGATGGGTTAGGGCAGTGTGCAGTGTGGTTGAGATTGCAATGTCTGTGGACCTATTTGGGCGGTAAGCAAATTGGAGTGGGTCTAGGGTGTCAGGTAGGGTGGAGGTGATATGGTCCTTGACTAGTCTCTCAAAGCACTTCATGATGACGTACGTGAGTGCTACTGGGCGGTAGTCGTTTAGCTCAGTTACCTTAGCTTTCTTGGGAACAGGAACAATGGTAGCCCTCTTGAAGCATGTGGGAACAACAGACTGGGATAGGGATTGATTGAATATGTCCGTAAACACACCAGCCAGCTGGTCTGCGCATGCTCTGAGGGCGCGGCTGGGGATGCCGTCTGGGCCTGCAGCCTTGTGAGGGTTGACATGTTTAAATGTTTTCCTAACGTCGGCTACAGTGAAGGAGAGTCCGCATGTTTTAGTTGCAGGCCATGTCAGTGGCACTGTATTGTCCTCAAAGCGGGCAAAAACGTTATTTAGTATGGGAGCAAGACATCCTGGTCCGTGACGGGGCTGGTTTTCTTTTTGTAATCCATGATTGACTGTAGACCCTGCCACATACCTCTTGTGGCTGAGCCGTTGAATTGAGATTCTACTTTGTCTCTATACTGACGCTTAGCTTGTTTGATTGCCTTGCGGAGGGAATAGTTACACTGTTTGTATTCGGTCATATTTCCGGTCACCTTGCCCTGATTAAAAGCAGTGGTTCGCGCTTTCAGTTTCACGCGAATGATACCATCAATCCACGGTTTCTGGTTTGGGAATGTTTTAATCGTTGCTATGGGAACGACATCTTCAACGCACGTTCTAATGAACTCGCTCACCGAATCAGCGTATTCATCAATGTTGTTGTCTGACGCAATACGAAACATATCCCAGTCCACGTGATGGAAGCAGTCTTGGAGTGTGGAATCAGATTGGTCGGACCAGCGTTGAACAGACCTCAGCGCGGGAGCTTCTTGTTTTAGTTTCTGTCTGTAGGCAGGGATCAATAAAATGGAGTCATGGTCAGCTTTTCCGAAAGGAGAGCGGAGCAGGGCCTTATATGCGTCGCGGAAGTTGGAATAGCAATGATCCAAGGTTTTTCCAGCCCTGATTGCGCAATCGATATGCTGATAAAATTTAGGGAGTCTTGTTGTCAGATTAGCCTTGTTAAAATCCCCAGCTACAATGAATGCAGCCTCAGGATATATGTTCAGAGCCATCGATGTGTCTGCTTGGGGGGGAATATATACGGCTGTGATTATAATCGAAGAGAATTCCCTTGGTAGGTAATGCGGTCGACATTTGATTGTGAGTAATTCTAAATCAGGTGAACAGAAGGACTTGAGTTCATGTATGTTGTTGTGGCCACACCACGTCACGTTAACCATGAAGCATACGCCCCTGCCCCTCTTCTTACCAGAAAGATGTTTGTTTATTTGGCGCGATGCGTGGAGAAACCAGCTGGCTGCACCGACTCCGATAGCATCTCTCCAGTGAGCCATGTTTCCATGAAGCAAAGAACGTTACAGTCTCTGATGTCCCTCTGGAATGCTACCCTTGCTCGGATTTCATCAACCTTGTTGTCAAGAGACTGGACATTGGCGAGGAGAATGCTAGGGAGTGGTGCACGATGTGCCCGTCTCCGGAGTCTGACCAGAAGACCCCTTCGTTTCCCCCTTTTACGAAGTCGTTTTTTTGGGTCGTCGGCTGGGATCCATTCCGTTGTCCTGGGCGAAAGGCAGAACACAGGATCTGCTTCGCGAAAGTCATATTCTTGGTCGTACTTATGGTGAGTTGACGCTGCTCTTATGTTCAGTAGTTCTTCTCTACTGTATGTAATGAAACCTAAGATGACCTGGGGTACCAATGTAAGAAATAACACGTAAAAAAAAAAAAAAACTATAGTTTCCTAGGAACGCGAAGCGAGGCAGCCATCTCTATCGGCGCCGGTGATATAGTTGGTGATATAGTTGTTGACCATGTGTATTCACATTCCTGTTTAGCTGCATTATGTTATGTAGGCTTAGTTACTGTTCCGCTGATGGGTCTGTTTGCCATAGTGGTAAGATCAGTATTTTCCCTTATCAATTCCAGCCATGTACAGGCTGCTTTCCCATAGAATGTTGTTTCTATCCCTCTGTTATTATGTATGGTACCTCCTACATATGAGTTACATTTATGCCTTGTTTCGTGTAATTGTAGGGCCTTTAAGCAGTTTGCCAATTGTGCCTGCTATTTCCTAAAGGGAAATATGAAGCTCAGCTCACGTTGCAGAGTTGTCCTTTTCTAGCTCTGCCCTTTTGGGCATCTTCATGGTAGTCAGTCAGTCAGAGCTATTACGGGGCTCTTCATGCCGCCGAGTGGCACAGTTTATTATTGCATCTCATAATATGCATATATTATTTATGTTTATCATTACTTATTATCTCTAGATCCCAGCCACTTGCATTTACATTTTAGTCGTTTAGCAGACGTTCTTATCCAGAGCAACGTATTATGTATACATATTGTCTATATATGCAAAAGTATGTACTTCAAATTAGTGGATTTGGCTATTTTGGTATGTTATTAGGATCTCCATTAGCTGCTACAAAAGCTGCAGCTACTCTTCCTGGGGTCCACAAAAAAACATGAAACATGACATAATACAGAACATTAAAAGACAAGAACCGCTCAAGGACAGAACTACATCAATAAAAAATAAACTATCTAGGTCAAATAAGGGAGAGGTATTGTGCCGTGGGGTATTGCTTTATCTGTTTTTTTTAAACTAGGTCTGTTCATTTGAGCAATGTGAGATGGAACAGAGTTCAATGCAATAATGCCTCTATATAATACTGTAGGCTTTCTTGAATTTGTTCTGGATTTGGGGACTGTGAAAAGACCCCTGGTGGCATGTCTGCTGGGGTAAATGTGTGTGACAGAGCTGTGTGTAAGTTGACTATGCCAAGAGAGACTGGCATGCATAGTATTCATATCATCCCTCTGATTACAATGAAGAGCAAGACGTGCCACTCTGTTCTGGGCCAGCTTCATCTTAACTAGGTCTTTCCTTGCAGTACTCGACCACACGACTGGACAATAATCAAGATGAGACAAAACTAGAGCCTGCAGGACTTGCTTTTTGGAGTTTGGTGTTAAAAAAGAATCACTTTATTATGAACAGACCTCTCCCCATCTTCACAACCATTGAATCTATATTGTGGCAGGAAGAGATGAGGGGAGGTATCTTGCAGGCCACTGGCTCCCCCTGAGCCTTATATGGACTTCCTGCCCCAACGAGGTGAGACTGGTGTTCGTTAACTTCTTGCGTCGAGCAATCCCGTATCCGGGAGTGTAATCATAGCCTCAAGCTCATTACCATAATGCAACGTTAACTATTCATGAAAATCGGAAATGAAATGAAAGAAATATATTCACTCACAAGCTTAGCCTTTTGTTAACAACACTGTCATCTCAGATTTTCAAAATATGCTTTTCAACCATAGCTACACAAGCATTTGTGTAAGAGTATTGATAGCTAGCATAGCATTAAGCCTAGCATTCAGCAGGCAACATTTTCACAAAAACAAGAAAAGCATTCAAATAAAATAATTTACCTTTGAAGAACTTCGGATGTTTTCAATGAGGAGACTCTCAGTTAGATAGCAAATGTTCAGTTTTTCCAAAAATATTATTTGTGTAGGAGATATCGCTCCGTTTTGTTCATCACTTTTGGATAAGAAAAAACCCTGAAAATTCAGTTATTACAACGCCAAACCTTTTTCCAAATTAACTCCATAATATCAACAGAAACATGGCAAACGTTGTTTAGAATCAATCCTCAAGGTGTTTTTCACATATCTATTCGATGATAAATCATTTGTGGCAGTTGGGTTTCTCCTCGGAAGCAAATGGAAAAATACACGCAGCTGGAGATTACGCAATAATTGCGACAGAGGACACAAAGCGAGCACCTGGTAGATGTAGTGTAAAATGGTCAATCTTCCAATGATATGCCTACAAATACATCACAATGCTGCAGACACCTTGGGGAAACGACAGAGTGTAGGCTCATTCCTGGCGCATTCACAGTCATATAAGGAGACATTGGAACACATCGCCTTCAAAATCTGGGGCATTTCCTGTTTGAAATTTTATATTGGTTTCGCCTGTAGCATCAGTTCTGTGGCACTCACAGATAATATCTTTGCAGTTTTGGAAACATTAGAGTGTTTTCTTTCCAAGGATGTCAATTATATGCATAGTTGAGCATCTTTTCGTGACAAAATATCTTGTTTAAAACGGGAACGTTTTTTTATCCAAAAATTAAAAGAGCGCCCCCTATATCGAAGAAGTTAAGCCAGGGAGTGCTTGGGGATAAAGGAGGAAGCAGCCTGTACAAAGGGGCAGAGTAGGAGAGAGCCAAGTGTGTTATGAAGAGTGGGAGAAGAGAGAGCAATATCTGTGAGATGAGCCATTGTGACCTGGACTGTCGGACTAACCCCCTTGTGTACTGGACCGGGTTGGCTGAGGACCCAAGTGTGAGGATTACTCCTGGAAAACGGAATGGACAATGAGAACGGCTTGTGGACTGTGAGGTGATTGGTGAATTCCCCCTTCTTTCCACGTGTACCAAAATCCCTAAAACTCCCCATTTGCATTCTATTTGTGCTACTGGTGCATGTTCTGTTGTTGAACTCGGAGACATGAAAACCCTACGCCCTTGAGCCTGCTACAATATGTTCTGACAGAGACCGTTTACAATCTAAGGTAACACCAAGGATTTAGTCTCCTCAACTTGTTCAACAGCCACACCATTCCTTACCAGATTCAGCTGAGGTCTAGAACTTAGGAAATTATTTGTACCAAATACAATGCTCTTAGATTTAGATGTTCAGGACAAATGTAATACTGGTCATCCATTCCAAAACAGATTGCAAGGGTTTCAGGGACTTTATTAGCTGTGGTTGCTGATGTGTATATGGTTGAATCAGCAGGATACATGGACACACATGCATGTTTAATGCAAGTGGCAGGTCATTGGTAAAAATAGAAAAATGAAGGACCTATAGCTGCCTTGCGGTCCACAGCACTTTACGTGTTTGACATTAGAGAAGCTTCCATTAAAGAAAACCCTTTGAGTGTTATTAGATATCTTTGAATCCACAATATGGCAGAGATTGAAAAGCTTTTTCAACAACAGGTCATGGTCAATAATATCAAAGGCTGCACTGAAATCTAACAGCACAGCTCCCGCAATCTCATCATCAATTTCTTTCAACCAATCGTCAGTCATTTGTCAGTGCAGTACATGTTGAGCGCCTCTCTCTATAAGCATGCTGAGTCTGTTCATTTGTTTACAGAGAAAATAGCATTGTATTTGGTCAAACACCATTTCTTGCAAACAGTTTGCTAAGAGCTGGCGGCAAGATGATAGGTCTGCTGTTAGAACAAGTAAATGCTGCTATTTCAGACACACCCATTGCTGACAGGTGTATAGAATTGGGTACAGTCATGCAATCTCAGACTAACATTGGCAGTAGAAGGACCTTAAGAGCTCAGTGACTTTCAATGTTGCACCGTCATAGCATGCCACCTTTCCAACAAGTCAGTTCTGCAAATTTCTGCCCTGCTAGAGCTTCCCTGGTCAACTGTAAGTGCTGTTATTGTGACATGGAAACGTCTAGGAGCAACAACGGCTCAGCCACGAAGTGGTAGGCCAAACAAGCTCACAGAGCGGGACCTCCGAATGCTGAAGCGCCTAGGGCAACAACAAAAAATGGCCTGTTTTTAGTTGCAACACTCACGACTGAGTTCCAAACTGCCTCTGGAAGCAACGTCAGCACAAGGGCTGTTCGTCAGGAGCTTCATGAAATGGGTTTCCATGGCCAAGCAGTCGCACACAAGCCTAAGATCATGCGCAATGCAAAGCATCGGCTGGAGTGGTGTAAAGTGGAAACACGTTATCTGGGGTGATGAATCATGCTTCACCATCTGGCAGTCCGAGGGACTAATCTGGGTTTGGCGGTTGCCTGGAGAATGCTACCTGCCCGAATGCATAGAGCCAACTGCAAAGCTTGGTGGAGGAATAATAATCACTGTTTTTCATGGTTTGGGCAAGGCCCCATCATTCCAGTGACGGGAAATCGTAACGCTACAGCATACAATGACATTTTGGACGATTCTGTGCTTCCAGATTTGTGGAAACAGTTTGGGGAAGGCCCTTTTCTGTCTCAGCACTACAATGCCCCTGTGCACAAAGCGAGGTCCATACAGAAATGGTTTGTCGAGATCGATGTGGAAGAATTGACTGGCCTGCACAGAGCCCTGACCTCAACTCCATCAAACACCTTTGGATGAATTGGAACACCGACTGCGAGTCAGGCCTAATCGCCCAACATCAGTGCTCGACCTCCCTAATGCTCTTGTGGCTGAATGGAAGCAAGTCCCCGCAGAAATCTTCCAACATCTAGTGGAAAGCCTTCCCAAAAGAGTGGAGACTGTTATAGCAGCAGAAGATTTTGGAATGAGATGTTCGAAAGCCAGATGTTCACATACCTTCGGTCATGTAGGGTATGTTTGACCATTCTATTTATGTATACGCATTCCATATTATTATAAAGCATATTATTGCCTTTATGTTTATGCATATTGTATATTATGTCATTATTGTTATTGATGACGTATTGTACATTCTTAATTATACCTTTTTTTATTTCCCTGTTATAGAAACCATTCTACATAATTATTCCGGTTGCTCTTGGATTAAAGACTTAACAGTGAATCAACGGCTTGCGTCGTCTTTCTAGCAGAAGACACTGCACCCACCCCGCAAAAATTTTTTGAAAGGCTAGTATAATACTGTTCAATCATTTCTCTGTCAATAACTTGCTCTGTAAAGAAAATCATGCAAATGATTACTTAATCATTTTCAGTTATATTACTTCAAATACCCCGTCACATTAGAAATTCTGCTTGTATTCACAATAATTTAGAACATTAATTACTGTTATTACTGTTGTCTGTGGCATTATCAGTTAATTACCAGTTTACTTAGAGTTTGGATGGGATGATAGCCAATTATAATTGATTCCTAACTATTGAACTGTAAAATTGTTCAATATTAATGTTGCTTGTGGGAAGTCTGGTATAATTACCCTCTTCATTTGATAACTATAATGTCTTACACGTGATGAAATTGAAAGCCAGGCAGCATTCTCATAACATATGCTACATCAGTATACTGTGTACTGATCTGTATACCCTACTGAAGTATCAGTAGAGGTCTACACGTAACTGCCGATTAGAGAGGGGCATAAATCAAGTATTTCCTTGGGCCGGTGTGGATCCTGCGGGATTAAGGAGGAACTCTGCAGAAGTCCTGGATTAAAATACTATTTAAAAATGCTTTAAGCATTTGCTTTTGCCTGCCTGCAGTGCTAGTTGGGTGGAGTTTGCACTTTAGAGACTTTTCTATCTGTTCCATTGCAACTGGCAAGCTCAATCAAGCACAACTAGCATATTTGAAATCATTTCAAGTAATAATAATAATAATATATGCCATTTAGCAGACGCTTTTATCCAAAGCGACTTACAGTCATGTGTGCATACATTCTACGTATGGGTGGTCCCGGGGATCGAACCCACTACCCTGGCGTTACAAGCGCCATGCTCTACCAACTGAGCTACAGAACCTGAACCCAGGTCTGCTCTGCAGTGGCTATTTCAACTAGAAAGCTTTTGTACAAGCTTTTGTACAAATTGTACAAGTAGCTTATACAGTATGTCTACCTGACATATGTTGGAAGACAAGTTTGGGGGAAAAAAAAAAAAATAGGATACAAATTCTTACAAAAATTCAGCCCCCCGATTTGCACATTTTCTGTAGAATGACCCATAAGCTATAACACCTAGTGTGGTTGATTTGTGGTATGGCCATGTATTTCAAAAGTTAGTGGATTTACAATGATAAAATAAATACACTATAAAAACATTGTTTGTTTCAGTCACCACTGCAAAAAATCTTCAAAGTATGCCTTCAAGAAGCACTGACAAAAAGATTATGCAAGTTTCTAAATATCTACAACAGCCAATCTGTTCCTTCATATGCATTTTCCCTTCAGCTCAACCATAGACCCTTCCTTGCAGCTCCTTGGTGGGGCCCTCTACAGCTCCACCGCAGGACATTCCTCACAGCTACACTGTGGGACCCTCTACAGCTCCACAACCACATTGTAATTCATTATGGATGATATTTCATAGAAATCTGGAAACACTGGACTTTCCTTATTACCTTTTTTTGTATTCATAGTTTGCGTCCCACATTTGCGTCCCAAATGCCCCTTGGTCAGTAATAGTGCCCTATGAATAGCAGTGGTGGAAAAAGTACCCAGCTATCATACTTGAGTAAAAATAAAGATACCTTAATATAAAATTACTCAAGTAAAGGTCACCCAGTAAAACTTTACTTGAGTAAAAGTATTTGGTTTGGAAATATACTTAAGTATAACATTTCAAATTCCTTATATTAAGCAAACCAGATGGCACCATGTTCTTGTTTTTTTTTACATTTACAGAAAGCCAGGGGCACACTCCAACACTCAGACATCATTTACAAACAAAGCATTTGTATTTAGTGAGTCCGCCAGATCAGAGGCAGTAGGGATGACCAGGGAGGTTCGGTTGTTAAGTGCGTGAATTTGACTAGTTTCCTGTCCTGCTAAGCATACTTTTGGGTGTCAAGGAAAATGTATGGAGTACAAAGTACAATATTTTCTTTAGGGATGTAGTGAAGTGAAAGTAGTCAAAAATATAAATAGTAAAACACAGATACCAAAAAAAACTATTTAAGTAGTACTTTAAAGTATTTTTACTCAAGTACTTTACACCACTGATGAATAGGGACGCATCCATAATGTTTCCATTGTGGCTATGATTTATGCATACCTATAAAGCCTTATTATTTTCCTTTTGTTAACTAGCTTACGCAGGGGTGAGATGGAGGGAGAGAGAGGGCGAGAGAGAGAGAAAGCGAGAGGGAGTGTATGTTTCCAAATGTGTGAATATTATAAGGTTATTTGTTAGATTAACTGATTAACATTAGAAATGGCATATTCCTGAGGCACCTGCACCTGTCACTGTATGTATAGTATAATTGCAGTGAATTAATGTGCATACTTCTTAGCCTTATGTTTCTCATCAAAATAATGACTTGCAATCAACTTAAATGAGGAACAAGCATTTTAAATACTTTTAATAGCAAAACGTTGAATATATATGAATATATATGATGATATATGATACAATAATGCATTATAACCTTTTCTAAACAACAGGTAAATCACTTTCAACTAATGCCTACTCTTGGATACACATGTGGATCTTTCAAACTCTCCTTTCAACAATCTGCTCAGCTATATTCAACTTGCACATAGATTTCTTTCGTCTACCTTCAAAGGTTATCTCAAATTCAATCTGTAATTTGTGTTCTAGATATATGAAACTGTTCTGTAAGGTGGAGTGAAGGGGGTACAGAGACGATGAGGATGCTGATTCCTCATAGGATCATCAGCATAACGAACATGAGTCCTTCATTTCCAGAATATGTTCTAAAAAGATCTATGTTGATGTCTTGAGACCCCGCGAGAGTTCCTCTTACTTACCCTTGGAGATGTTCTGTGGGGGATACTAACCAAGCATTTCTAAGCATCTCCCCAGCCTGAAAGGGACACATAAGACATTTCTTTCTTCTCAGTCACTTTTTGAGTTGATAGCTTCCAAGAGTCTGCCCACTGTGCGAATCCTTGTGTGCCATCTTCATGGTGTGGAGATGACATAGACCCATTCATTTGTGCCACCAACACTAATGGTTTCCTCTGGCTTGTCTCTCCTTCTCACCCTCTTGGGTGGTTGCTTGAGGGTCATACACCTATGTCTGAAGCCTACTTCAGCAGTACTGTATCATTTTTAATAATTTTAGTCAATAAGATTCTTGCTACGTAAGCTTAACTTTCTGAACATTCGAGACGTGTAGTCCACTTGTCATCCCAATCTCCTTGCATTAGCGTAGCCTCTTCTGTAGCCTGTCAACTATGTGTCTGTCTATCCCTGTTCTCTCCTCTCTGCACAGACCATACAAACGCTCCACACCGCGTGGCCGCTGCCACCCTAATCTGGTGGTCCCAGCGCGCACGACCCACGTGGAGTTCCAGGTCTCCGGTAGCCTCTGGAACTGCCGATCTGCAGCCAACAAGGCAGAGTTCATCTCAGCCTATGCCTCCCTCCAGTCCCTCGACTTCTTGGCACTGACAGAAACATGGATCACCACAGATAACACTGCTACTCCTACTGCTCTCTCTTCGTCCGCCCACGTGTTCTCGCACACCCCGAGAGCTTCTGGTCAGCGGGGTGGTGGCATAGGGATCCTTATCTCTCCCATGTGGTCATTCTCTCTTTCTCCCCTTACCCATCTGTCTATCGCCTCCTTTGAATTTCATGCTGTCACAGTTACCAGCCCTTTCAAGCTTAACATCCTTATCATTTATCGCCCTCCAGGTCCCCTCGGAGAGTTCATCAATGAGCTTGATGCCTTGATAAGCTCCTTTCCTGAGGACGGCTCACCTCTCACAGTTCTGGGCGACTTTAACCTCCCCACGTCTACCTTTGACTCATTCCTCTCTGCCTCCTTCTTTCCACTCCTCTCCTCTTTTGACCTCACCCTCTCACCTTCCCCCCTACTCACAAGGCAGGCAATACGCTCGACCTCATCTTTACTAGATGCTGTTCTTCCACTAACCTCATTGCAACTCCCCTCCAAGTCTCCGACCACTACCTTGTATCCTTTTCCCTCTCGCTCTCATCCAACACTTCCCACACTGCCCCTACTCGGATGGTATCGCGCCGTCCCAACCTTCGCTCTCTCTCCCCCGCTACTCTCTCCTCTTCCATCCTATCATCTCTTCCCTCTGCTCAAACCTTCTCCAACCTATCTCCTGATTCTGCCTCCTCAACCCTCCTCTCCTCCCTTTCTGCATCCTTTGACTCTCTATGTCCCCTATCTTCCAGGCCGGCTCGGTCCTCCCCTCCCGCTCCGTAGCTTGACGACTCAATGCGAGCTCACAGAACAGGGCTCCGGAAGGCCGAGCGGAAATGGAGGAAAACTCGCCTCCCTGCGGACCTGGCATCCTTTCACTCCCTCCTCTCTACATTTTCCTCCTCTGTCTCTGCTGCTAAAGCCACTTTCTACCACTCTAAATTCCAAGCATCTGCCTCTAACCCTAGGAAGCTCTTTGCCACATTCTCCTCCCTCCTGAATCCTCCTCCCCCTCCCCCCCCTCCTCCCTCTCTGCAGATGACTTCGTCAACCATTTTGAAAAGAAGATCGACGACATCCGATCCTCGTTTGCTAAGTCAAACAACACCGCTGGTTCTGCTCACACTGCCCTACCCTGTGCTCTGACCTCTTTCTCCCCTCTCTCTCCAGATGAAATCTCGCGTCTTGTGACGGCCGGCCGCCCAATAACCTGCCCGCTCGACCCTATCCCTCCTCTCTTCTCCAGACCATTTCCGGAGACCTTCTCCCTTACCTCACCTCGCTCATCAACTTATCCCTGACCGCTGGCTACGTCCCTTCCGTCTTCAAGAGAGCGAGAGTTGCACCCCTTCTGAAAAAACCTACACTCGATCCCTCCGATGTCAACAACTACAGACCAGTATCCCTTCTTTCTTTTCTCTCCAAAACTCTTGAACGTGCCGTCCTTGGTCAGCTCTCCCGCTATCTCTCTCAGAATGACCTTCTTGATCCAAATCAGTCAGGTTTCAAGACTAGTCATTCAACTGAGACTGCTCTTCTCTGTATCACGGAGGCGCTCCGCACCGCTAAAGCTAACTCTCTCTCCTCTGCTCTCATCCTTCTAGACCTATCGGCTGCCTTCGATACTGTGAACCATCAGATCCTCCTCTCCACCCTCTCCGAGTTGGGCATCTCTCGGCGCGGCCCACGCTTGGATTGCGTCCTACCTGACAGGTCGCTCCTACCAGGTGGCGTGGCGAGAATCTGTCTCCTCACCACGCGCTCTCACCACTGGTGTCCCCCAGGGCTCTGTTCTAGGCCCTCTCCTATTCTCGCTATACACCAAGTCACTTGGCTCTGTCATAACCTCACATGGTCTCTCCTATCATTGCTATGCAGACGACACACAATTAATCTTCTCCTTTCCCCTTCTGATGACCAGGTGGCGAATCGCATCTCTGCATGTCTGGCAGACATATCAGTGTGGATGACGGATCACCACCTCAAGCTGAACTTCGGCAAGACGGAGCTGCTCTTCCTCCCGGGGAAGGACTGCCCGTTCCATGATCTCGCCATCACGGTTGACAACTCCATTGTGTCCTCCTCCCAGAGCGCTAAGAACCTTGGCGTGATCCTGGACAACAAACTGTCGTTCTCAACTAACATCAAGGCGGTGGCCCGTTCCTGTAGGTTCATGCTCTACAACATCCGCAGAGTACGACCCTGCCTCACACAGGAAGCGGCGCAGGTCCTAATCCAGGCACTTGTCATCTCCCGTCTGGATTACTGCAACTCGCTGTTGGCTGGGCTCCCTGCCTGTGCCATTAAACCCCTACAACTCATCCAGAACGCCGCAGCCCGTCTAGTGTTCAACCTTCCCAAGTTCTCTCACGTCACCCCGCTCCTCCGCTCTCTCCACTGGCTTCCAGTTGAAGCTCGCATCCGCTACAAGACCATGGTGCTTGCCTACGGAGCTGTGAGGGGAACGGCACCTCAGTACCTCCAGGCTCTGATCAGGCCCTACACCCAAATAAGTGCACTGCGTTCATCCACCTCTGGCCTGCTCGCCTCCCTACCACTGAGGAAGTACAGTTCCCGCTCAGCTCAGTCAAAACTGTTCGCTGCTCTGGCTCCCCAATGGTGGAACAAACTCCCTCATGACGCCAGGACAGCGGAGTCAATCACCACCTTCCGGAGACACCTGAAACCCCACCTCTTTAAGGAATACCTAGGATAGGATAAAGTAATCCTTCTCACCCCCCCCCTTAAAATATTTAGATGCACTATTGTAAAGTGGTTGTTCCACTGGATGTCATAAGGTGAATGCACCAATTTGTAAGTCGCTCTGGATAAGAGCGTCTGCTAAATGACTTAAATGTAAAATGTAAATGTAAATGTCAATCTGAATTAATCCTGCAAAAAAGAAAAGTAATTCCACTAAAACAAGGATTAGGCTTTTACAACATTTTGGTTACTGTTTACATGAAGTGTATTTTGCCTGTTGACTGCACGGTAGTTGTACACTAGTAACACTTTTGGATTAACATGTTGCTACATAGAAAATACTTGCATTTCACTGTCGATACTTATGGTTCAAAAGAAATGTCTGTGGTGAGCCAAGAAGAACAAGGTGCCAGAAAGAGTCTCCGACCAACAGTAACAGTTACTGTTCTTACTTTACAACAGGGCTGGGCAGGAGAAAAGAGTTGGAGCAACCAATCGATTGTTGGAATCTCCTCCGAAAGGTAAAGAAAGCAAATCAGAAGCACAATTAAAGACTTTGGGGTAACTCCTGTGCCGAACAGGAAGCCTCTATTGAGATTGCCGGAGGACAGAAGTTGATGAGAATTGGTGTTTTCATAGAAGACAGCTGTGAATGGAAATCAATGCTTATAAAGAACCTGTTCGGTGTTTGAGCTGGGCCTTGGAAGAGCACAAAGAGAAGGAATACCTTCAGGGGGATGGGTTGAACAACTAGACTAGCAGTAGATTTGTAAATACACTTTAAGTGCTTTCTTCCATTTTGAATCACTTCAGTATTCCATAAAACCATATGAAGAGAGGACAAGCTATAGGTAATCATCCACCTTAATCAGTGGCGACCCGTCATCCAGGGCAGGTGTGGTTTGAGCCCCAACTGTTTAGCAAAATAAAATTATACGTATATGTATATGTATATGTATATGTATATGTATATGTATATGTATATGTATATGTATATGTATATGTATATGTATATGTATATGTATATATAATGTGGAGTGTAGGGGTTGGTAATGTTCTCTAGTTGCGCCGTCATTGGCTCAGAGTTCTGTCACTCATGAGGACATTAGGTCACTGCAAAATCTACGGGGAGAACTCGAAAATGTAAGGCCCTTGGGTGCTGCCATAGAGTTACATTCGAAGTGCCCATCCAATAAGGCTAAAGGTCATTGGCCACAAATAAAATTATGTCAAATCACGTTATATCTACCGTAGCTTTGATTGGAATGATCATGTCAACATCACACTTTCAAAATCATAGATAGCAAGCGAGCAGTCATCATCATGAATTAAGTGGACAATCTACTGGCAAATTCTTTTCAATCCTTGCCATATGAAGATAAATTATAGATAAAGCTTATCGGTGCTCCTTATCGGTGCTTATTGATGAAGCTGATGACTGAGGTAGAGTACTCCTCAATGCCATTGGATAAATCCCGGTTCATATTCTAGTCTGTGCTAGCAAATCAGTCCTGTAGTGTAGCATCTACGTCATCTGACCTTTTCCGTATTGAGCGAGTCACTGGTACTTCCTGCTTTAGTTTTTGCTTGTCAGCAGGAATCAGGAGGATAGAATTATGGTCAGATCTGCCAAATAGAGGATGGGGGAGAAGAATACTGTAAGAACGGCCCTTGTTCTGAATTCTGTCGCTGTACATTTCAAAAGTGCTAAACGAACAGTTATTGACTACGGACATCCTAGCTCGCTCATTAATGTCTTAATTGAAATTGCTGACTGCCTCTTATCCGCTTGTCATCCCCTTATCCCATAGTTTGTACATCTCAATTGTCAGTAAAAAAAACGCATTTGTTAAAGCAAGTCAGCCATATCAGCTATGTTTTTTTTAACCTCTCTAGGGTATGTGGGAAGCTAGCGTCCCATCTGGCCAACATCCAGTGAGAGTGCAGAGTGCCAAATTCAAATACAGAAATACTCATTATAAATATTCAGAAAACTAAAATATTTTACATAGGTTTAAAGATGAACTTCTTGTGAATCCAACCACGTTGTCAGATTTTTTAAATGCTTTACGGCGAAAGCATACCGTACGATTATTTGAGAACATAGCTCAGTTGACAAATTATTACAAACAGTAACCAGCCAAGCAGAAGCGTTACAAAACTCAGAAATAGAGATACAATTGATCCCTTACCTTTGATGATCTTCATATGGTTGCATTAAGAAGACATTCATTTACTCAATAAATGTTCCTTTTGTTCGATAAAGTCTCTTTATATCGAAAAACCTAAGTTTTGTTTGCGTGTTTTCTTCAGTAATCCACAGGCTCAAACGCAGTCAAAACAGGCAGACAAAAAAATCCAAATTGTATCTGTAAAGTTCAGAGAAAATGTCAAACAATGTTTATATTCAATCAATTGTTTTTAGCCTAAATGATCTATAATATTTCAACCGGACAATAACGTTGTCAATATTAAAGGTAAACAACACTCTCTCAGGATTGCGCATGAAAAATCTCTGTGACATGTCAGGGTCCACTCATTCAGACTGGTCTTACTCCCTCATTTATAAGAATACAAGCCTGAAAACATTTCTGAAGACTGTTAACATCTAGTGGAAGGCATAGGGCCTGAGAAAAATTCTAAAGACTGTTGACATCTAGTGGAAGGCATAGGAACTGCAAATTGAGTCCTAAGTCAATGCATACTGTAATGGCATTGAATAGAAAACTACAGAACCAAAATAAATATTACTTCCTGAATGGATTTTTCTCAGGTTTTCGCCTGCCAAATCAGTTCTGTTATACTCACAGTTTTGGAAACTTTAGAGTGTTTTCTATCCATATCTACCAGTTATATGCATATCATATCTTCTGGGCCCAAGAAGCAGGCCGTTTAATTTGTGCATGCTTTTCATCCAAAATTCCGAATCCTGCCCCCTACCCTAGAGGAGTTAAAGACAGTAAATGAGGCTGAATTAACTGTTTTGATGCCAGACAAGGCTCCGTTGATAGCCTTGTGTAGCGGTGGAAAGGTGTTGGGACTGCTGTTTGGATTCTGCTGTTTGGAGAGCTTTATGTAGGCCTAACAGTTTGTGGGCATCGTTTGACACCATTATTGTCCAATTAATTTGTGTTGTGTTGTGTAGTGGCTTTGCTAGCATGCATCCCAATATTTTTGTTGATGAGAGTGCTACACCAAGACTTACATGCTAAAATCGTCACTGAGCTTAATCGATATCGTAATGCTTACTCTATAAGGATAAAGCAAGAAATGAATCGGTGTTGCTCCATAAATAGTCTGTAGGTAGAGTTAGTAGCTACACTTTTAGGGGAAAAGGTGCTAAGTAGAACCATACAGGGTTTTAAAATTGTATTGTTTATGACAATACATTACATGTATCATAAGGCCTTTCTTTGAGGGCCCTGTCATACCCTAACACAGTGGTGTTAGGAATTTCCTAGTTTACAGGCCACATCAGGTTAGGATATCCAACAAGTGGAATTGTCAATCACCCGCAACCTGCATTCAGAATGACTGCCAGGGTAGGGAAGATTGAATACTGAGACTAAAAAAGGCACAGTACACCAACATCAAATCCTCATCCCAACGGTAAACTATGGTGAAGGGCCTGGACAGCTTGCTTTCATCAACGGACGGAACCATCATCTTCTGCAATGACTTTCGGGGCCTGAACGAGGTCACTAAATCCGATGCCTACCCCATGCCCCGGGTGGAAGTCAAGATACGAACCACTGCCGGGTTTTGCCTTTCGGGCTCCACGGGGCCCCAGGGATCTTCCAGTGACTCATGGACCATGTCCTGCGCACGGTGAGTACGCTGTTGCTCATTCGTGTCATGACTTTACTTTCATTAATCTGAAGACTGTTATATACCTAATCAACTAGCTATGTTTAATTGTTACCCGATTGAATTATTAATGTAACAATTAACTCATTCAGATTTGGGGCACCACGAGAGCAGTTATTTAAAGAGTTACCATCTCCCGAATTAAACTCTAAAGGTCTTTACCTATCACTGTCACGCCCTGACCTTAGAGATCCTTTTTATGTCTTTATTTTGGTTTGGTCAGGGCGTGAGTTGAGGTGGGCATTCTATGTTTTGAGTTTCTATGATTTTCTATTTCTATGTTTTGGCCGGGTATGCTTCTCAATCAGGGACAGCTGTCTATCGTTGTCTCTGATTGGGAACCATACTTATGTACCCTTTTTCCCACCTGTGTTTGTGGGATGTTGACTTTGTTTAGGGCACATAGCCTTTGAGCTTCACGGTTTGGTTTTTGTAGTGTTTATTGTTTGTTTGACATCATTTTGAGTTAATAAAGAAAATGTAAGTTCACCACGCTGCACCTTGGTCCTTTCCTTTCATCAGCCATGACAGAACTTGTCATGTCTTCCGTTTGGACAGACCATAAGAACCTTGAGTACATCCGTTCTGCCAAACGACTTAATGCTCGTCAAGCTCGTTGGGCGTTATTTTTCGCTCGTTTCGAGTTTGTGATTTCTTACCGTCCGGGTAGCAAGAACACCAAGCCTGATGCCTTATCCCGTCTTTTTAGTTCTTCTGTAGCTTCTACTGATCCCGAGGGGATTCTTCCTTATGGGCGTGTTGTCGGGTTGACAGTCTGTGGAATTGAAAGACAGGTTAAGCAAGCACTCACGCACACTGCGTCGCCGCGCGCTTGTCCTAGTAACCTTCTTTTCGTTCCTGTTTCCACTCGTCTGGCTGTTCTTCAGTGGGCTCACTCTGCCAAGTTAGCTGGTCATCCCGGTGTTCGAGGCACTCTTGCTTCTATTCGCCAGCGCTTTTGGTGGCCGAATCAGGAGCGTGACACGCGCCGTTTCGTGGCTGCTTGTTTGGACTGCGCGCAGACTAAGTCAGGTAACTCTCCTCCTGCCGGTCGTCTCAGACCGCTCCCCATTCCTTCTCGACCATGGTCTCACATCGCCCTAGACTTCATTACCGGTCTGCCTTTGTCTGCGGGGAAGACGGTGATTCTTACGGTTGTCGATAGGTTCTCTAAGGCGGCACATTTCATTCCTCTCGCTAAACTTCCTTCCGCTAAGGAGACGGCACAAATCATCATCGAGAATGTGTTCAGAATTCATGGCCTCCCGTTAGACGCCGTTTCAGACAGAGGTCCGCAATTCACGTCACAGTTTTGGAGGGAGTTCTGTCGTTTGATTGGTGCGTCCGTCAGTCTCTCTTCCGGGTTTCATCCCCAGTCTAACGGTCAAGCAGAGAGGGCCAATCAGACGATTGGTCGCATACTACGCAGCCTTTCTTTCAGAAACCCTGCGTCTTGGGCAGAACAGCTCCCCTGGGCAGAATACGCTCACAACTCGCTTCCTTCGTCTGCTACCGGGTTATCTCCGTTTCAGAGTAGTCTGGGTTACCAGCCTCCTCTGTTCTCATCCCAGCTTGCCGAGTCCAGCGTTCCCTCCGCTCAAGCGTTTGTCCAACGTTGTGAGCGCACCTGGAGGAGGGTGAGGTCTGCACTTTGCCGTTACAGGGCACAGACTGTGAGAGCCGCCAATAAACGTAGGATTAAGAGTCCAAGGTATTGTTGCGGCCAGAGAGTGTGGCTTTCCACTCGCAACCTTCCTCTTACGACAGCTTCTCATAAGTTGACTCCGCGGTTCATTGGTCCGTTCCGTGTCTCCCAGGTCGTCAATCCTGTCGCTGTGCGACTGCTTCTTCCGCGACATCTTCGTCGCGTCCATCCTGTCTTCCATGTCTCCTGTGTCAAGCCCTTTCTTCGCACCCCCGTTCGTCTTCCCTCCCCCCCTCCCGTCCTTGTCGAGAGCGCACCTATTTACAAGGTACGTAGGATCATGGACATGCGTTCTCGGGGACGGGGTCACCAATACTTAGTGGATTGGGAGGGTTACGGGTTACGTGCTGGACCGTTCACTGATTGATGATTTCCTCCGTTGCCGCCAGGATTCCTCCTCGAGTGCGCCAGGAGGCGCTCGGTGAGTGGGGGGGTACTGTCATGTTTTGTCTTATATTGTCTTGTCATTTTGCTTTTCCCTCTGTTCGTTTTCCCCCTGCTGGTCTTTTTAGGTTCGTTCCCCTTTTTCTCTCTCCCTTCCTCTCTCTCTTCTCTCTATCGTTCCGTTCCTGCTCCCAGCTGTTCCTATTCCCCTAATCAATCATTTAGTCTTCCCACACCTGTTCCCTATCTTTTCCCCTGATTAGAGTCCCTATTTCTCCCCTTGTTTTCCGTTCCTGTCCTGTCGGATCCTTGTATATTGTTCACCGTGCTGTGTCTTTGTATCGCCCTTTCGTGTCGTGTTTCCCTCAGATGCTGCGTGGTGAGCAGGTGTCTGAGTCTGCTACGGTCAAGTGCCTTCCCGAGGCAACCTGCAGTTTATTATCGAGTCTCCAGTCAGTTCTCGTGATTACGAGTGAAATTGTTTTTATGCTTTATTTACCGCTCCGATTTGTCTAGGAGTATTGCTATTTCCTTAAACTGGATTAAAGACTCTGTTTTCGCCAAGTCGCTTTTGGGTCCTCATTCACCTGCATAACAGAACTTCCCACCACCAAAGGACCAAGCAGCGTGGTAAAGAGGACTCCTGGACATGGGAGGAGATCCTGGAAGGTAAGGGACCCTGGCGGCAGGCTGGAGAGTATCGCCGTCCACGGGAGGAACTGGAGGCAGCTAAGGCGGAGAGGAAACATTATGAGGGAACACGGCTGGCAAGGAAGCCCGAGAGTCAGAGATGGCCTCCAGCCCAGTCCCTCCAGAGTCGCCGTCCAGCCCGGTCCCTCCAGAGTAGCCGTCCAGTCCGGAGTCTCCAGAGATGCTCTCCAATCCGGAGCCTCCAGCGACGCTCTCCAGTCCGGAGCCTCCAGTTACGCTCTCCAGTTCGGAGCATCCAGAGATGACGGCCTCCAGTCCGGAGCCTCCAGAGTCGACGGCCTCCAGTCCGGAGCCTCCAGAGATGATGGCTTCCGGTCCGGGGTCGTCGTGTTTGTGGGAAGTTGAATTTGTTTAGGGCACATAGCCTTTGAGCTTCACAGTTTGGTTTTGTAGTATTTATTGTTTTGTTTGGCGTCATTTTGAGTTAATTTAGATAATGTATGCCCACAACGCTGCACATTGGTCCTCTCCTTTCATCAGCCGTGACAATCACATCCATAAACAGTCAACTCTTTTAATCATAACCTCTTATCATATCATCATTTTGAAGAGTTGTAATCTCGTGCCTCTGTAAAAAACAGAGCTTTCCTTATGATTCAGTACTACACAAATTGGTTTATTTATTTATTTATTTACTAGCTAACTAAATGGTAACACAGGATAATCATACACATTTAATTAAAAACAGGTCGGACTGACACACTTAATTAAAAACAGGGCGGACTGACACAATATGGCGGTTTGTTACAAAAGAGATGGAGGGGCAGAGAGGGACAGAGGCTACATTTAGAAGCTACTTTCACAGTAATCTTATACTTTGCACACGAACCACCGCCTGTTTGGAGTAAGAACATCATGAATGTGTTTACATGAAAATGTATTTGTTCTTTTGTGTATTGCTGTCGGAACCAGGCCTTCTTAGAAAGGGGGTTGGTTGGGCCTGTAAATTACGAAAAGGTGTCCCCACCGGTCTTCTACTGTTCTCCTCTGCCATCATCTGGTAGCCAGTGACTTGTTGTGTAGTCCTGAACAGAACTACAGAGTTGATTCTACTTCCATTCACTCTGTAAGATGCTCTTTTGAAGATAGGCTAGACAGCCGTGTCGATGGTTCCCAATGGGGTGATTAGAATAGTAGAATACGATGGTTTAAAGAGGGTAGTTAAATGGTCCCATTTATATTAGCTTTCGAGATACTTTACTTAGGACAGCTAATCAGCCACACCAGTGATTGTCCGGGAGGTGACTTATTGTCTCTACCTCGTGTTGACATTCAAAGTTTAAACCACTTTAAAAAGTGAGCTGCAGCTCAATGTCTTTCTGGTCTGATATGTTAAATCTTAACCCATCGTTTTACACAGTTCATTCAAAAGGAGAGGTTTGTGAGGCTGACACGCTCTCTGACCTCACTCAAGGGGGTGGTGACTACATACTTGTACAAAGTTATAGAAACAATTTTCTTATAGTTTCTAAGATCACATCCCTCGCTTAACAAAAACACTTTCAATTGTTCAGATTTCATACACAACATAGAGGATGGAAACTTCGTACATGCAGCGTGTATACTGTACTTCTCAAGTTACAGTATTTCCTTTCTAACATTTTTAATGACATCACAAAATATCAACCAAACCGACATGTGTTCTTTTAGGTCACCTCTGCCCATTCCCCACGTTCTATGCTAGAAATATTGTTCACGTATTCACTTGAAAATGTGTTCGATTTACGGCGGGAAAATGACTGTGTAGATGAAGGTACATTCCTTAGGTGAATTTGGAGAGGGAGATGCCTGAATGTTCTCTCCTTGATTTACAACAGGGCGAGAGCTGTCAATCCCCCACCAGTTCCCTTCTCCCCCCTCTGTGGGTGAGAGGGGGTCTGGTTAAAGTTATTTATTCCAAAGCTGATCTGACTTATTTGGATCCGAACAGAACAGTCATAACATTCGGATGATATAATGGTGCACAGTGACAGTTGGGAGTCCCATGTCTGTAGGCTACAGGCGGTGGTGGAGGCGCTAAGGGATGCTGTGCACGAACCACCAGTACCTGGGCTATCAAATCGAGAGTGGGAAATGTGAAGCCCCAAAAAGAAGAAAAAATTCCGCCTTTGGGGAATGGCCCGTCCCCCAAACCAAGAGGCAGGTGCAGTCGTTCCTGGGGTTAGCAGGCTACTACAGTTGATTTGTACCTAACTTTGCCGCAATGGCTTCTTCCCTCACATACCTGACAAAGGCGTACCTACCCCAGATGGTGCGATGGACCAAGGACACTGAGGTGGTATTCCAGGCCCTGAAGGATGCGCTATGTTCGCACCCGGTACTCGTCACCCCGGACTTCTTAAGAAACCTCCTGGTCCAAACAGACACGTCTGACACAGGGGTGGGGGCCATCTTGTCCCAAGAGCAGGAAGGCGAGGAGAACCCCATCATGTATGTCAGCAGGAAGCTCCTCCCGAGGGAGAAGAGTACTTAATTGTCGAGAAGGAGTGCCTCGCTGTGAAGTATTACCTCCCCTGGAGGAAGTTGACCCTGATCACCGACTATGCCCCCTTTGTGTGGATGGCAAGAGGTAAGGACATGAATGACTGCATCACCCACTGGTTCCTGTCCTTACAGCAGTTCTCTTTCTCTGTCATTCAGAGGTCTGGCGCCTGGCACGGCAATGCGAATGCCCTCTACCCCGGGGGGTTGGTGATAAAGGGGAGGTACATGCCGCAATGTTGGCTCCCTCTGCTGGGAGTACCCGGGTTACGCACCCTGACTCTGATGGCACCAATTAGGTGGAATTAGGGGAGAGTGCCAACCAGCCGTGCAGGCCACATAAATGTAGCACCGTGGCACACCACAGGAGTGGAAAAGAGAGAGGGGAAACAAAGCTCCTGGAGGCACGGAGCCGAATATGAGAAGAAGGACCGAGCTAACCCTAAGTTATTTTGTTGTCACCTTTATTTTTTGTTGCCTGGTGGAGTCATGTTTTCTGACTAGAATCTCCCTGTCTCTGTGTCCAGCTTTGTGTGCTCAACCCAACACCCCACGGTTTACCAAAGCCTAGGGGGAGCAATTATGGTGCCTGACTATATTTAGACATAGCATATTTAAAGTGTTTTTTTTATTAGAATTTGATTCGAATTATACACTGTCTTTTTAGGCCTCATCAATAGCCTATCGAATTTAATATGGCTTATTGACTATATTTGGCATGTCCATTCTGCAATTTAAAGTAGACATAGATCTTATATCAGTGTGAGTGTAATAGCCTATGTTTAACAATGTATTTCCATATTTAAGAAATGCATTTAGTATGATGTGGACTGCAAACATGTTCAACACATTTGACAAATATATGGCACGCTATTTAAAGAACTAGGCTATAACGGACTAGCATTCAAATTGGATTTGATGACAACGCAATACATAAGACTGTAGAAACACAACTTGAAGCAACCACATATTTAGCCATGGAGCATGTTCTGATTGGCCAGTAAAAGAGCCAAGCCTCGACACACCCACAACTTGTTAATTCATCAAAACCCAGACCTTTCTCGCCACCACCATCTACTGTGGCCACTGAAAATAACCAAAATATTTCTGACACCCCTCCCCCCGTGTGTGTGTGTGTGTGTGTGTGTGTGTGTGTGTGTGTGTGTGTGTGTGTGTGTGTGTGTGTGTGTGTGTGTGTGTGTGTGTGTGTGTGTGTGTGTGTGTGTGTGTGTGTGTGTGTGTGTGTGTGTGTGTGTGTGTGTGTGTGTGTGTGTGTGTTCTTACTTGCCCTCTGTGTGCTCCCTGAGACTCCTGCCTCTCCGCCAGACTATACATTAGAAGCATCAATGCTATTCCGTAGTGTCCGCAACCTTAATACTTCATGGTAGCGTGGAGCCTGAGTACTCTGGTCCAGTCTCTCCTGCTTAATCATTATTTTAGAGTAGTAGTCTCTGGCTCTGATCTCCCAAACATTTTTCATCAGATTGGCATCACAATCCGCCAACACCAATGGGGCCGTCAAAGTCAACTGTTGCTCTATGTTTGTAATAATTGTTTTTATGGTTATGCATTTTAGAACTTATTATAAATCTGCTGTTATCAGAAAGTAGTACGAAAAGGATCAGATGTGTTTCCATTTAAACATTGACTTGAATTTGCAATGATTAAACTAAGTGTGCAATAAAATATGTAATGGAATTTGGTATCAAGAATCTTTCTTTCATAATGACGACATGCACAAAATATGCATACTGTTCATGTAATCACCATGAAATGCTCAATGCATGCAATGCAAAAACAAAACCATCCCATATTAAATTAATTCCATAATTACAAATGGCAAACTATTTCAGCAGAACACTGAAGAAAATGTTACTGACATATTCACATTATATTCTGAACACTGCAATTTATTGTCTCTGGGAACCAACACAGCATGTGCTTGAATTCCAGAACATGCACTGCAATAAATGTTCCCCTATCATTGGGTCACGGCCAATTATAACTCTGCAAAACACTTTTTATTTCTTTCTTTCTCCCCCAGAAAAAAAAACAGGAAATGAGAAAATAATTGCTTTACCAGTGAGTGGAACTTGAGACCAACCTCAAGGCGTAGCTCCTATATATCGTGACAGATTGTCGACTGTAATTAACCTGGTCCTGTGTGACCAGGATGCTTGGGATAACGGCTATTTACAACACCTCTGGGTGATCTGACTCCTCTGGTCCCCTGGTCTCACTGATGGCCCCTGGTCAGCCCGTCTTACAGCAGTGAAACTAGAAGAATGTCTGACTAATGTCTTCATTAGATTAGTCTGATGATGGTCTCAGAATGGAGTGGAGACTCTGACTCTCTATCTGATGGATAGGCTATGTTGCCTTGGTTTTGACAGAAGTGGTTTAAATGCATGAGAGGGGTCCCCAATTCATAAATAAATACATACATACATACATACCTACATGTATGGTGCCTCTTCTGACGCTTGGCAACTGCTTATACATAATGATCCACCCACTTATGCAGTCTCTCTGCACATGCATATAAAGGGAACACAAAGATTTCTAAATAATAGGCTACCACCTAGGAGTCAGATGTTAAGTAGCTTTCAGGTGCCCTTCTTAAAATTCTTAAATGCCTTAAGTGTCATTAATTAAATCTACAAAAGAGGTTTAATTGACACTGTCAAGTGGAGCAGCCTGAGCCTGTATCAAATATGGGTTGGAACTCCTCCTCCTGGGTAAGGTCTGGGTGTCATGTCCTGATCTGTTTTCAACTGTCCTTGTGCTCGTCTCCACCCCCTCCAGGTTTCGCCTATCTTCCCCTGTGTACTTATACCTGTGTTCTCTGTTTGTCTGTTGCCAGGTTGTCTTATTTGTTCAAGCCTAACCAGCATTTTGTCTCAGCTCCTGGTTTTCCATGGTATCTCTTTTTCTCGTCCTCCTGGTTTTGACCTGTCCTGAACCTGTACCGCTTCGTGTCTCTGACCCTGAGCCTGCCTGCCGTCCTGTGCCTTTGCTACACCTCTGGTTTACCGAACTCTGCCTGACCTGACCTTGAGCCTGGCTGCCGTCCTGTACCTTGGCCCCTGCTCTGGATTATCGACCCCTGGCTGACTTGACCTGTCGTTTGCCTGCCCCTGTGGTTACAATAAACGTTTTTACTTCACACAGTCTGCACTTGGGTCTTACCTTGATTCCTGATACTGGGCATGTAAAGGATGTACATTTAATTTAGACAAAGAATTGACCTTCAGCTAAACTATTACGGTACTCTCAAATGCTTTGTAAACAACAGGTGTAGACTAGTAGTGAAATGCTTACTTACGGCCCTTCCCAACAATGCAGAGAAAGAAAAGTGAAATAATAGAATAGTATTAACACATTTTTTTTTTAAAGTAATAATAAATACAGAATGGAGTAATGGCTAAATACACGGGGAACCAGTACCGAGTCGACGTGCAGGGCACGAGGTAATTGAAGCAGATATGTAAGGGATAATCAACGAGGGGCTATGCGTTCTATGGAAATTAATGAACGACGTGGAAGGTGTGTTCTTCGACGCGCAAGCAGAGTGGCCATGACCTTCAACGGAGTTGCATTATTTTCTAAAGAAGGCATAGAGCCACGAGTTGATTATCCCTTTTATACCTTGGCTATAATTTAACACATTTGCCACTAGAAATGTGTTCATTTGTCAGTAGAAATGTGTTCAACATCCACTGAAGTAGCTAGTTTCCCAGATAACTGCAGTGTTGCCGTGGTATGTGCAATGGTGTCAGGGGTACGCCAAATAAAAATGTGATTTTCTTCACATTTTCAAACAGTCCATTTATATTTTCCAGTGGGGCTATACTTTTGGATTGACATTTGTTTCTCGCCTGATTAGCCTCGTTTCAATGCCAAAAATAAGATTAAACCATCTAATGTTGAGCGAAATAATAACAACACAATGTCAAATACAGGTAGCCTAGACAAATAATTAACATTTCATCACATTAACCGTTACTCCCTCGCGGGAATTCCACTAACAGTCCGTATGTAGCCAAACGTAGTTGCTGCTCATGTTGGTATCTGTACTGTTGGTGCAGAAGCCATGACAGGGAGACATAGTGGAGTGGTAATGCGAGTGCAAGCAGTTACTCCCGACGCCACTTGGGTACACTGCAGCATTCACCGAGAACTGCAAGGGAATCTAACAGCTTGAAAGATGTTTTGGACACTACAGTGAAAATGGTTAATTAGTTCAAACTTCTTCTGTATCGGTGTCCCTTCCACGGGACGGTTGAGCTAATGTAGGTTAATGCGATTAGCGTAAGGTTAGAAGTAACAAGAGAATTTCCCAGGACATAGATATATCTGATATTGGCAGAAAGTTTAAATTCTTGTTAATCTAACTGCATTGTCCAATTACAGTAGCTATTACAGTGAAATAATACATTGCCATTGTTTGAAAAGAGTGCACAATTTTGAACATAAAAAGTTATGAATAAACAAATTAGGCACATTTGGGCCATTTTGATACATTTTAAACAAAATGCAATGGTTCATTGGATCAGTCTAAAACTTTGCACATACACTGATGCCATCTAGTGGCCAACATCTAAATTGCACCCCGGTAGGAATAATACATTATGGCCTTTCTCTTGATTTTCAAAGATGGTACTAAAAAATACAAAAGAGTGGTTCGTTTTTTCTATGTATTATCTTTTACCAGATCTATTGTGTTATATCCTACTACATTCCTTTCACGTTTCCATAAACTTCCAAGTGTTTCCTTTCAAAAGGTACCAAGAAAATGCATATCCTTGCTTCATGGCCTGAGCGACAGACAGTTAGATTTGGGTATGTTATTTTAGTCACAATTTTTTTTAAAGGGGTAGTCCTTTAACTTTGTTAAAGCAAGGCCCCTGAACTCTCATGTATTTTCTGCACTATGCAATGATATGGGCAGCGACCATGTAACGCTTTTACAACATACAGAAGAGCGCTGGATATCAAAGGGCAAAGTATTGACACGTTTTGTTCTTAATTGAGATACGAGCTTAAAGTTTTCTTTACTGACCATCATTTTCACTTGTCTGACCGCTTGCATGATGACGAGTTTCTCACACAACTAGGTGATGTTTGTTCTCGCCTGAATTATCTGAATATGGGATAACCGGGACTCTCTGCAACTATATTCAATGCGCGAGACAAAATTGAGGCTATTATTAAGAAGTTGGAGCACTTATCTGTCTGCATTAATAAGGACAACACAGGTCTTTCCATCATGTATGATTATTTTGTGTGCAAATGAACTCAAGCTTACAGACAATGTCAAATGTGATATAGCGAAGCGCCGGAGTGAGTTGGGTGTGCAATTACGCAGGTACTTTCCCGAAACGGATGACACAAACATCTGGATTCATTATATTATTCACACCCTGCCTCCAGTCCACTTACCGATATATTTTCAAGAGAGCCTTATCAAAATTGCAACAAGCGGTTCTGTGGAAATTGAATTGAATCAAAAGTCACTGCCAGATTTCTGGATTGGGCTGCACTCAGATTGTCCTGCATTGGCAAATCACGCTGTTAAAACACTGATGCCCTTTGCAACCATGTACATATGTGAGAGTGGATTCTCGGCCCTCACATGCATGAAAACTAAATACAGGCACAGACTGTGTGTGGGAAATTATTTAAGAATGAGACCCAACATTGCAGAGTTATGTACATCCTTTCAAGCACACCCTTCTCATTAGCCTGTGGTGTGTTTTTCACAATTTGATGAACAAATAAGGTTTTATATGTAAGATGGTTAAATAAAGAGAAAAATGATTGACTTGTATTATTTGTGCCGTGGTCCTATAAGAGCTCTTTTTCACAACCCGGCTCATGGGTAGTGACAAACTCACACTCATTCTTATGTTTAATAAATGTATTGTATAGTGTGTTTGTGTGGCAGGCTTACATTGATGGCAAAAAACAACATCTGAGAGTGCATTGACCCTGCAGCTAGAGGGGTTATACAGCTGGAGGTTGAATGTTGGAAGGGGTACGGGGACTATAAAAAGTTTGGGAACCTCTGAGCTTACCAAACCATCAGTCCTAGTGTGCTATTACGAAAATCGAATTCAACAATACCAGTACTATTTTAATTTCGACTTTTGCTATCAAAAGCAGCTCAAACAAAACTTGCAAAAAATAACTATAGCCATTGAATTCTACCGTGCAAATATGCCATGTGTTATAGGGAAATAATGCACGCTCTAGAATGTCCTTCAAACCAATAAGAAATAAATATTCAACAATGCCATGGTATAATGCCTTAAAAAATATATTTTTAAAAAGCAATAAGGCCCGAGGAGATGGGGTTTATGGCTGATAAAGTCGCTCTCACTACACTGGAAGTTTATGGGAATACGACTTTTGGATGGTGAAAAAGTCTATCATAACATGTCAGATTTTAATACGTGGTCCTTCTGTAGCTCAGTTGGTAGAGCATGGCGCTTCCCGGGACCACCCATACGTAGAATGTATGTACACATGACTGTAAGTCGCTTTGGATAAAAGCGTCTGCTAAATGGCATATATTAATATACCACAGCTAAGGACTGTTCTTATTTCTTATTCACAATGCAACGTGGAGTGCTTGGACACAGCCCTTAGCCGTGATATAATGGCCATACAGTTGAAGTCGGAAGTTTACATACACCTTAGCCAAATATATTTAAACTCAGTTTTTCACAATTCTTCACATTTAATCATAGTAGAAATGCCCTGTTTTAGGTCAGTCAGGATCACCATTTTATTTTAAGAATATGAACTGTCAGAATAATAGGAGAATGATTTCAGATGTTTTTTCTTTCATCACATTCCCAGTGGGTCAGGAGCTTACATACACTCAATTAGTATTTGGTAGAATTGCCTTTAAATTGTTTAACTTTGGTCAAACGTTTCGGGTAGCCTTCCACAAGCTTCCCACAATAAGTTGGGTGAATTTTGGCCCATTCCTCCTGACAGAGCTGGTGAAACTGAGTCAGGTTTGTAGGCCTCCTGGCTCGCACATGCTTTTTCAGTTCTGCCCACAAAGTTTCTATAGGATTGAAGTCAGGGCTTTGTGATGGCCACTCCAATACCTTGACTTTGTAATCCTAAAGTCATTTTGCCACAACTTTGGAAGTATGCTTGGGTTGAATGTCCATTTGAAAGACGACCAAGCATTTTTGCAACCAAGCTTTAACTTGGTCGCAAGCTTTAACATCTTGAGATGTTACTTCAATATATCCATATAAATTTCCTTCCTCATACATCCATCTATTTTGTGAAGTGCACCAGTTCCTCCTGCAGCAAATCACCCACACAACATGATGCTGCCACCCCCGTGCTTCACGGTTGGGATGGTGTTCTTCGGTTTGCAAGCCTCCCCCTTTTTCCTCCAAACATAATGATGGTCATTATGGCGAAACAGTTACATTTTCTGTGTCATCTGACCAGAGGACATTCCTCCAAAAAGTATGATCTTTGTCCCCATGTGCAGTTGCAAACCTTAGTCTGGCTTTTTATGGCGGTTTTGGAGCAGTGGCTTCTTCCTTGCTGAGTGGCCTTTCAAGTTATGTTGATATGGTACTCATTTTACTGTGGATATAGACACTTTTGTACCTGTTTCCTCCAGCATCTTCACAAGGTGCTTTGCTATTGTTCTGGGATTGATTTGCACTTTTCACACCAAAGTACGTTCATCTCTAGGAGACAGAACACGTCTCCTTCCCGAGTGGTATGATGGCTGCAAGGTCCCATGGTGTTTATACTTGCGTACTATTGTTTGTACAGATGAACATGGTAACTTTAGGCATTTGGAAATTGCTCCCAAGAATGAACCAGACCAGTGGAGGACTACAATTTGTTTTCTGAGGTCTTGTGGCTGATTTCTTTTGATTTTCCCATGATGTAAAGCAAAGAGGCATTGAGTTTGATAGTAGGCCTTGGAATACATCCACAGGTACACCTCCAATTGACTCGAATGATGCCAATTAGCCTATAAGAAGCTTCTAAAGCCATGACATCATTTTCTGGAATTTTCCAAGCTGTTTAAAAAGGCACAGTCAACTTAGTGACCCACTGGAATTGTGATACAATGAAATAATCTGTCTGTAAACAATTGTTGGAAAAATTACTTGTGTCATGCACAAAGTAGATGTCCTAACTGACTTGCCTAAATTATAGTTTGTTAACAAGAAATGTGTGGAATGGTTGAAAAACTAGTTTTAATGACTCCAACCTAAGTGTATGTAAACTTGCGACTTCAACTGTATATCACAAATCCCAGAGGCGCCTTATTGCTATTATAAGCTGGTCACCAAAGTAATTAGAGCAGTAAAAAAAAATGTTTTGTCATACCACAGCTGTCAGCCAATCAGCATTCAGGGCTTGAACCAGCCTGTTTATAATTAAGTGATAATGGCAGAGAAGCCGGTGTTTGGAGGATATATTGGCACAGGTGTTGTTAGGCCAACCATGCAAGTATATCCTACACACATTGGCTTCGAGGCCATCATCACTTTTTTATACAAATAATGATTGACATATTTTATTGGAAATGTTATTTTGATGAATTTATTCATACTATTTCATCCTTCCACAAGATATAGTCCTGACACACATCAATGGTTGCTACCCAAGCCAGCTGGTCGTTCGTTCATTCAGTTGACAGAGATGCGACCCAGTCATTCCGTATTTTGGTGTCTGTATCTATGGACACGACCCAGTCGTTGGTTGTAGATGTTCCATTGCCATATTGGCTGACAACATTCTTATCCCTTGCTTGCTAGCTAGCCAACTACAACAACATTGTAGCTACATTTGCATTTGTTTAAGCTGTTTTCTAGAGACATTTATTTGGATACCATCCATAACAATGAGCTAATGATGAGTGGTTTCACCTGACATAGAAAATGTGCTCTCTCGTCGGGACACTGTTGTTCAGTTAGCCAACAACACAGCTAACTAACTTCAAACTGAAGCTGCAAACGCTTCAAACTAGGTGCACTTCGTTTCGTTTTACCTGTTTTCTATTGATAGTTCTTTGTATATATCCATAAAATGATGCTGATTCATGATTTTGACTATGAAACGGCTGGAGGTGTCATTGTAATATTGAAATATATATATTGTTATATTGAAATATTGTTGCAAATGTCGGAGAGACAGACAGACAGACAAGGTTTATACAACTTGATGCTGTTGAAAACTAAACGTTTGTCTAAATGAAATGTGAGAATGTCTCGATGCTTTTTATAGTGGAGATAATGTTTATAAGTCGCCTGGCTGGGCTGATGAGGCAGTTGATTGTGCAGCCAGATGAAACAGATTAAATAGGCATTTTAACTTCATAGATTTAGCCGGTGGTAACTTGTGGAATAAACACCTGCTGGAATGCGGTTTTAACCGATCAGCATTCAGGATTAAACCCACCTGCTGTATAAGTACATATAACTAGGAATATAGTGACTAGTTAACTGTATAGATAATAAAACATAATCAGCAGTGTATGTGAAGAGTCCAAGGTTCAATGCAGAAAGTCTGGGTAGCTATTTGGTTAACTATTTAACTATTTAGTAGTCTTATGACTTGGGGGGTAGAAGCTGTTCAGGGTCCTGTTGGCTCCAGACTTGGTGCATTGGTACCGCTCGTCATGCGATAGCATAGAGAACAGTCTATGACTTGGGTGGCTGGAGTCTTTGACAATTTTTAGGGCCTTCCTTTGATACCGCCTGGTGTAGAGGTCCTGGATGGCAGGAAGCTCGGCCCCAGTGATTAGTGATGTACTAGGCCTTACGCACTACTCTCTGCAGCACCTTGCGGTCGAATGCCAAGCAGTTGCCATACCAAGTGGTGATGGAGCCAGTCGATATGCTCTCAACAGTGCAGCTGTGAAACTTTTTGAGGATCTGAGGGCCCATGCCAAATCTTTTCAGCCTCCTTGTCCACACACACTATGTTGGTGTGTGTGGACAATGATAGATCCTTTTTCATGTGGACCAGCTCCACTACAGCCCCATCGATGTGAACTGGGGCGTGCTCGGCCCTCCGTTCCCTGTAGTCCATGATCAGCTCCTTTGTCTTGCTGCCGTTGAAGGCAGTCCTGGCACCGCACTGCCAGGTCTCTGACCTCCTCCCTGTAGACTGTCTCATCGGTGTACAGTATGTTTATGTCTGCTACACAGTGGTGGAAGACATACCCAAATGTCATATGAGTAAATGTAAAGATACCTTCATAGAAAATAACTCATGTAAAAGTGAAAGTCACCCAGTAAAATACTACTTGAGTAAAAGTATTTGGTTTTAAATATACTTGAATATCAAAGGTAAATGTAATTGCGTAAATATACTTAAGTGTTAAAAGTGAAAGTATAAATCATTTAAAATTCCCTCTATTAACCAAACCACATGGCACAATTGTATTGTTTTTATATTTTATTTACGGATAGCCAAGGGCACACTCCAACACTCAGACGTCATTTACAAATGGAGCATTTGTGTTGTGAGTCTGCCAGATCAAAGGCAATAGGGATCACCAGGGATGTTATTTTGATAAGTGCATGTATTTGACCATTTTCCTGTCCTGCTAGCCATTCAAAATGTAACGAGTACTTTTGGGTGTCAGGGAAAATGCATGGAGTGAAAAGTACATTATTTTCTTAAAGAATGTGGTGAAGTAAAAGTAGCCAAAAATATAAATACTCAAGTACAGATACCCCCCAAAAACGACAGAAGTAGCATTTAAAGTATTTTTACTTTAGTACTTAACACCACTGCTGCTACAGTGATATATCTGATATGTCTGCCCACCCCCACACCAACATGTGGTGTTAGAGGACTCCTCTGAGGGGTAAGAATAATTGTGCAAGTTGTTCTGTGTGTGTCATATGGCTGCCTGCATGCTGTTAAACTTTCAGACCCATAACCTGCTTCACATTGCAATCTGTGGCACTGTGTTGTGTGACAAAACTGCACATTTTAGAGTGGCCTTTTATTGTCCCCAGCACAAGGCGCAACCTTGTGATGATCATGCTGTTTAATCAGCTTCTTGATATGCAACACCTATCAGGTGGATGAATTATCTTGGCAAAGGGGATATGCTCACTAACAGGAATGTAAACACATTTGAGCCTAAAATGTTAGAGAAATAAGCTTCTTGTACATATGTAAAATGTATTTTTGGCTGATAATGATTTATCTGTCATCATATTGTCCGTTATTTATTTGAAAGATATATCACATCTGTCAACGAATTCCTGATTGTTATAGAGAACTCTTTCTATGCATAGTTTATTTTGTTTCACATGTTCAAACTCCAACTGTCACTTTATTCAAATTTTCAGTGAGGGACAGTTGAAAGCACAGACTTAAATATTCTGTGTAAAGGACGTAGACATTTTCAAAATGGAAGACAGTGTCTAACTCTTTCACTGTATAAAAGATCACAGTCAACTACAGCGCCAGTCAAAAGTTTGGACACACTTACTCACTCAAGGGTTTTTCTTTATTTTTACTATTTTCTACATTGTAAAATAATAAATTCTGAAATAACAGATATGGAAACATGTAGTAACCAAAAAAGTGTTAACCAAAGGCAAACGGTGGCTACATTGAAGAATCTCAAATATAAAATATATTTTGATTTGTTTAACCTGTTGCGACGAGCAATCCCGTATCCGGGATCCTATTTATAGCCTCAAGCTCATTAGCATAACGCAACGTTAACTATTCATGAAAATCGCAAATGAAATGAAATAAATATATTAGCTCTCAAGCTTAGCCTTTTGTTAACAACACTCATCTCAGATTTTCAAAATATGCTTTTTTAGCTAAACAAGCATTTGTGTAAGAGTATTGATAGCCTAGCATAGCATTAAGCCTGGCATTCAGCATGCAACATTTTCACAAAAACAAGAAAATCATTCAAATAAATTCATTTACCTTTTGAAGAACTTCAGATTTTTTCAATGAGGAGACTCTCAGTTAGATGGCAAATGTTCAGTTTTTCCAAAAAGATTATTTGTGTAGGACAAATCGCTCCGTTTTGTTCATCACGTTTGGGTAAGAAAAAACACAAAAATTAAGTCATTACAACGTGAACTTTTTTCCAAATTAACTCCATAATATCGACAGAAACATGGCAAACGTTGTTTAGAATCAATCCTCAAGGTGTTTTTCACATATCTATCGATGATAAATCATTCGTGGCAGTTTGGTTTCTCCTCTGAAGAAATGGAACGCGCATGGACCTGGAGATTACGCAATAATTTAGATGGAGGACACCGGACAGACACCTGGTAAATGTAGTCTCTTATGGTCAATCTTCCAATGATATGCCTACAAATACGTCACAATGCTGCAGACACCATTGGGAAATGACAGAAAGTGCAGGCTCATTCCTGGCTCATTCAAAGCCATATAAGGAGACATTGGAACACAGGGCATTCAAAATCTGGACCATTTCCTGTATGAAATTTCCTCTTGGTTTTGCCTGTAGCATTAGTTCTGGGGCACTCACAGATAATATCTTTGCAGTTTTGGAAACGTCAGAGTGTTTTCTTTCCAAAGCTGTCAATTACATGCACAGTCGAGCATCTTTTCGTGACAAAATATCTTGTTTAAAGGGAACGTTTTTTATCCAAAAATTAAAAGAGCGCCCCCTATCTCGAAGAAGTTAAAAACTTCTTTGGGATAGGGGGCAGCATTTTCACTTTTGGATGAATAGCATGCCCAGAGTGAACTGCCTCCTACTCAGTCCCAGATAAATTCATATGCATGTTATTATTAGTATTGGATGGAAAACACTTGGAAGTTTCTAAAACTCCTTGAATGATGTCTGTGAGTATAACAGAACTCATATGGCAGGCGAAAACCTGAGAAGAAATCCAAACAGGAAGTGGGAAATCTGAGGTTTGTAAGTTTTTGAACTCACCCCTATCGAATACACAGTGGGATATGGGTTATTTTGCACTTCCTAAGGCTTCCACTAGATGTCAACCGTCTTTAGGACTTTGTTTCAGGCTGGTCCTGTGAAGGGGGACCGGATGGGAGCTGTTTGACTAAGGGGTCTGCCTGCAGACTCGTTCTCAGTCACGCGCTTTCACATGAAACGAGGTATCTCTCATTTCGTTGCTTTCCTACAGACAATAGAATTCTCCAGTTGGAACATTATTGAACATTTTTTATAAAAACATCCTAAAGATTGATTCTATACTTAGTTTGACAAGTTTCTTCGACCTGTAATATAACTTTTTGAACTTTTCGTCCGACTGGACCTGAATGTGATTTTGGATTTGTTTACCAAACACCCTAACAAAATAAGCTATTAGACATAAATGGACATAAATGATGGACATTATCAAACAAAACAAGCATTTATTGTGGAACTGCAATTCCTGGGAGTGCATTCTGATGAAGAACATTAAAGGTAAGTGAATATTTATAATGCTATTTATGACTAATGTTGACTACCCAACATGGCAGATATTTCTCTGGCTTGTTTGGGCTCTGAGCGCCGTTCTCAGATTATGCTTTTTACGTGAAGATTTTTAGAAATCTGACACAGCGGTTGCATTAAGGAGAAGATCATCTAAAGTTCCATGCATAACACTTGAATTTTCATCAACATTTATAGTGAGTATTTCTGTGAATTAATGTGGCTCTCTGCAATACTTGTATGTTTGAGAAATTTGATTTATGAGATTTCTGTTGATTTGTATTTGGCGCCCTGCACTTTCATTGGCTGTTGGCGAGGGGTTCCGCTAGCGGACCGGGCTTCCTAGTCATAGACAGGTTAACACTTTTTGGGTTACTACATTTTTCTAAATTTGTTATTTCATAGTTATGTCTTCACTATTATTCTACATTGTAGAAGATCGTAAAAATAAAGACAAACCCTGGAATGAGTAGGTGTCCAAACTTTTGACTGTACATATACCTCAAGTCAATGCACAGAGAGTTGTCTGTTTTGAAGTAAGTGCAGCACAGCCCATGTTGCTATCTAAAGCACCACTCAATGTTATTATTAAAGTACAATTTGATGTTTGCTGTCAGAGAGAGAGGTGTGGTAAAATACAACACATTATGTCAGACTGAGAAGGGACAGTAGTAAAGTACAGCATTGCTAGACTCCACTGAGCAGAGTTAATCCCTACTATTGTTCAATCCATAAATCATGGTGGTACAACTGGCTCTTGGTGCTCTGAAAACTCTGTGACCTGGAAGGGATCCAATAGGGTGGTGAGTGACAGAACTGGGACTGCCAGAACTCCTTACTGTGCTGTACTGCTCTGCTCTGCACTGAGCTGAACATTCATGCATACCTGACCCCCACACCCCAAACATGCACAGCTCCTATCTTGTGAAGATGAGCAGAAAAGGAAGGTGGGGTTAGAGGGTGAGAGATCTGTAAGACAAAGTGTACATCATTCCTACAGACCCCACATCTTTAACATATGCAGGTCCAACTTCTTGGCGGGAATGCGTTGGAGATGGATGAAAGGGGGAGTAGAGAAAGAGGGAGAGAAGGAGGGGTTGTGAGAGAGGGAGCTAAGTTGTGTCAGAGAGTGAGGAAGAGGTAGTGTTTGAGAGTGATAGGGAGACCAGACACAGTATAGTAGATGAGTTTATAAATGAGTGGGAGTTAGTGTGTGAGAGAGAGCGATAGAGGCAGCATGTGGTTGGGTGAGTCCTGTTCTGATGTCCTAATGCTGGCCTGGTGGGTGATCCACCCCACCTTTAGAGGAAACACACCAGACCAATGAATGGCTAAAAGCAGTGGGGGGCCACGGTGGCAAGTCAACATATAGAATCGTCTGGGAAATTAATAGAAAATGGCGGCCGATATTTAGGTCAGAAGCAATAGGAAGTCCACCGCTGCTTTTAGTCATTGGTCGGTCTGGTGTGTTTCTCTTCTTACCACTGCAGTAATGGAGCAGGGTGGACATGGGGACCAGCAATAGGTATCACATAGAGATAGATAAAGGACTCTAGAATGGAAGCGGATATTTGGAATGGGATATTTAGCACGGAAGGGGATATTGTAAATTAAATCAAAGTCTATTGGATGATAACTTTTTTTAAATTAGGACAGAAGAATTTATAACTGACTTCTTCCGACATAACATAGGTACAGCAGATCCCCTTATTGTATGGGAATTCAAAACTAATATTTAAAGCAAAAGCAGTTTATGGTTGTCCTTCTGGAAGGTTCTCCCATCTCCACAGAGTAACTGTAGTAGAGCTCTGTCACCTCCCTTCTCACCCGATTGCTCAGTTTGGCTGGGCGACCAGCTCTATGAAGAGTCTTGGTGGTTTCAAACTTCTTCCATTTAAGAATTATGGAGGCCATTGAGTTCTTGGGGACGTTCAGTTCCAGGTGACTAGCTCATGAAGCTGGTTGAGAGAATGCCAAGAGTGTGCAAAACTTTAATCAAAGCAAAGGGTGGCTATTTGAAGAATTTCAACAACAAAAAATTGCAGCGTTAGCGTAATCTCAAAAAGAAAACCTTTTGGGTTACTACATGATTCCATATGTGTAATTCCATAGGTTTGATGTCTTCAGTCTTATTCTACAATGTATAAAATAGCAAAAATAAAGAAAAATGCTTTAAGGAATAGGTGTACCTTTGATCGGTAGTGTGTATATATATGTATATACAGTGGGGCAAAAAAGTATTTACTCAGCCACCAATTGTGCAAGTTCTCCCACTTAAAAATATGAGAGAGGCCTGTCCTTTGACAGCTCTTTGGTCTTGGCCATAGTGGAGTTTGGAGTGTGACTGTTTTAGGTTGTGGACAGGTGTCTTTTATACTGATAACAAGTTCAAACAGGTGCCATTAATACAGGTAACGAGTGGAGGACAGAGGAGCCTCTTAAAGAATTCCGGCGCCGACCGAGATGGCCGCCTCGCTTCGCGTTCCTAGGAAACTATGCAGTTTTTTGTTTTTTTTACATGTTATTTCTTACATTAGTACCCCAGGTCATCTTAGGTTTCATTACATACAGTCGAGAAGAACTACTGAATATAAGATCAGCGTCAACTCACCATCAGTACGACCAAGAATATGTTTTTCGCGACGCGGATCCTGATTTCTGCCTTACAAACAGGACAACGGAATGGATTCCATGCAGCGACCCCCAAAAAAACGACTCCGAAAAAGAGGGAAACGAGGCGGTCTTCTGGTCAGACTCCAGAGACGGGCACACCCTAGCATTCTTCTTGCCAATGTCCAGTCTCTTAACAACAAGGTTGATGAAATCCGAGCAAGGGTAGCATTCCAGAGGGACATCAGAGACTGTAACGTTCTTTGCTTCACGGAAACATGGCTCACTGGAGAGACGCTATCCGAGGCGGTGCAGCCAACGGGTTTCTCCACGCATCACGCCGACAGAAACAAACATCTTTCTGGTAAGAAGAGGGGCGGGGGCATATGCCTTATGACTAACGAGACATGGTGTGATGAAAGAAACATACATGAACTCAAATCCTTCTGTTCACCTGATTTGGAATTCCTCACAATCAGACCGCATTATCTACCAAGAGAATTCTCTTCGATTATAATCACAGCCGTATATATCCCACCCCAAGCAGACACATCGATGGCTCTGAACGAACTTTATTTAACTCTTTGCAAACTGGAAACCATTTATCCGGAGGCTGCATTCATTGTAGCTGGGGATTTTAACAAGGCTAATCTGAAAACAAGTCTCCCTAAATTTTATCAGCATATCGATTGTGCAACCAGGGGTGGAAAAACCTTGGATCATTGTTACTCTAAGTTCCGCGACGCATATAAGGCCCTGCCCCGCCCGGCTTTCGGAAAAGCTGACCAAGACTCCATTTTGTTGATCCCTGCCTACAGACAGAAACTAAAACAAGAGGCTCCCACGCTGAGGTCTGTCCAACGCTGGTCCGACCAAGCTGACTCCACACTCCAAGACTGCTTCCATCACGTGGACTGGGATATGTTTTGTATTGCGTCAGATAACAATATTGACGAATACGCTGATTCGGTGTGCGAGTTCATTAGAACGTGCGTTGAAGATGTCATTCCCATAGCAACGATTAAAACATTACCTAACCAGAAACCGTGGATTGATGGCAGCATTCGCGTGAAACTGAAAGCGCAAACCACTGCTTTTAATCAGGGCAAGGTGTCTGGTAACATGACCAAATACAAACAGTGCAGCTATTCCCTCCGCAAGGCTATCAAACAAGCTTAGCGTCAGTACAGAGACAAAGTATAATCTCAATTCAACGGCTCAGACACAAGAGGCATGTGGCAGGGTCTACAGTCAATCACGGACTACAGGAAGAAATCCAGCCCAGTCACGGACCAGGCAGACTAAATAACTTTTTTGCCCGCTTTGAGGACAATACAGTGCCACTGACACGGCCTGCAACGAAAACATGCGGTCTCTCCTTCACTGCAGCCGAGGTGAGTAAGACATTTAAACATGTTAACCCTCGCAAGGCTGCATGCCCAGACGGCATCCCCAGCCGCGCCCTCAGAGCATGCGCAGACCAGCTGGCCGGTGTGTTTACGGACATTTTCAATCAATCCCTATACCAGTCTGCTGTTCCCACATGCTTCAAGAGGGCCATCATTGTTCCTGTTCCCAAGAAAGCTAAGGTAACTAAGCTAAATGACTACCGCCCCGTAGCACTCACTTCCGTCATCATGAAGTGCTTTGAGAGACTAGTCAAGGACCATATCACCTCCAGGCAACAACATCTCCTCCCCGCTGATCCTCAACACTGGGGCCCCACAAGGGTGCGTTCTGAGCCCTCTCCTGTACTCCCTGTTCACCCACGACTGCGTGGCCACGCACGCCTCCAACTCAATCATCAAGTTTGCAGACGACACAACAGTGGTAGGCTTGATTACCAACAACGACGAGATGGCCTACAGGGAGGAGGTGAGGGCCCTCGGAGTGTGGTGTCAGGAAAATAACCTCACACTCAACGTCAACAAAACTAAGGAGATGATTGTGGACTTCAGGAAACAGCAGAGGGAACACCCCCCTATCCACATCGATGGAACAGTAGTGGAGAGGGTAGCAAGTTTTAAGTTCCTCGGCATACACATCACAGACAAACTGAATTGGTCCACTCACACAGACAGCATCGTGAAGAAGGCGCAGCAGCGCCTCTTCAACCTCAGGAGGCTGCAGAAATTTGGCTTGTCACCAAAATCACTCACAAACTTCTACAGATGCACAATCGAGAGCATCCTGTCGGGCTGTATCACCGCCTCGTACGGCAACTGCTCCGCCCACAACCGTAAGGCTCTCCAGAGGGTAGTGAGGTCTGCACAATGCATCACCAGGGGCAAACTACCTGCCCTCCAGGACACCTACACCACCCGATGAAACAGGAAGGCCATAAAGATCATCAAGGACAACAACCACCCGAGCCACTGCCTGTTCACCCCGCTATCATCCAGAAGGCGAGGTCAGTACAGGTGCATCAAAGCTGGGACCGAGAGACTGAAAAACAGCTTCTATCTCAAGCCCATCAGACTGTTAACCTCTTGCTCCTACCTGACACGCAGGCGTCCCATCTAGACATCTGGAAAAAAGACGCTAAATGGTAATAGTACTAGTTAAAACTCAAACGTTCATTAAAATACACATGCAGGGTATTGAAAAAGCTACATGAATCCAGGCAACAAGTCAGATTTTTAAAATGCTTTTCGGCGAAAGCATGAGAAGCTATTATCTGATAGCATGCAACACCCCAAAAGACCCACAGGGGACGTAAACAAAATAATTAGCATAGTCGTCGCTACACAAACCGCACAAATAAAATATAAAACATTCATTTCCTTTGACCATCTTCTTTGTTGGCACTCCTAGATGTCCCATAATCACTATTGGGTCTTTTTTTTCTCGATTAAATCGGTCCATATATAGCCTAGATATCGATCTATGAAGACTGTGTGATAAACGGAAAAAAATAGCGTCTTATGACGTAACGTCATTTTTTTTAAATTAAAAAAGTCGACGATAAACTTTCACAAAACACTTCGAAATACTTTTGTAATGCAACTTTAGGTATTAGTACACGTTAATAAGTGACCAAATTGATCACGAGGCGATGTATATTCTTTAGCTGTCCGTCTGGAAATAATGTCCTGGTAAATCTCAACCAAAATATCCGGTCGGAGACTTGAACAAATGGCTTGTCTCTTCTTTGTTTGACCAAGAAACAAAGCCTAGGCAAATGACAAGACTGTTGACATCGTGTGGAAGCTGTAGGTATTCCAACCTCAGCCCCATTTATTGTGGTTCGCCTTTATCAATGGGTTGAAGTGGCGGATGGATATATATTTCCATTTTCAGTGATCAGATTTTCCTGCGCTTTTCGATGAAACGCACGTTCTGTTATAGTCACAGCCGTGATTTAACCAGTTTTATAAACGTCTGAGTGTTTTCTATCCACACATACTAATCATATGCATATACTATATTCCTGGCATGAGCAGCATGGCGCTGAAATGTTGCGCGATTTTTAACAGAATGTTCGAAAAAGTAGGGGGTAGGAGTAACAGGTTAAACAGCCACCACTAACATTGAGTGCCAACACACTGACTCAACTCACTAGCCACTTTAAACAATGCTACCTAATATAAGGTTTACATACCCTACATTGTTCATCTCATATGTATACGTATATACTGTACTCTATATCATCTGCATCTTTATGTAATACATGTATCACTAGCCACTTTAACTATGCCACTTTGTTTACATACTCATCTCATATGTATATACTGCACTCAATACCATCTACTGTATCTTGCCTATGCCGCTCTGTACCATCACTCATTCATATATATATATAGTGGTCCTTCTGTAGCTCAGTTGGTAGAGCATGGCGCTTGTAACGCCAGGGTAGTGGGTTCGATCCCCGGGACCACCCATACGTAGAATGTATGCACACATGACTGTAAGTCGCTTTGGATAAAAGCGTCTGCTAAATGGCATATATTTTATATTTTTATATATATCTTTATGTACATATTCTTTATCCCCTTACACTTGTGTCTATAATGTAGTAGTTTTGGAATTGTTAGCTAGATTACTTGTTGGTTATTACTGCATTGTCGGAACTAGAAGCACAAGCATTTCGCTACACTCGCATTAACATCTGCTAACCATGTGTATGTGACAAATAAAATTAGATTTGATTTATACCCAGGCCTGTATTGCAATTTGGTAAGGCTTACAAAATGCAACGTGTGAATTAAAAACCAACCAGCAGGAGGTGTTGGTGTGTTGTGGTTGAAATGTTTAACAGTGGGGCACTGTGTTTGCAACCTGGGTTCAGATAGTATTTGAAATCTTTCAAATACTTTATATGTACTTGAATTAGCTTTCCTGCCTCAATTCAGCATGTTGCATAGTTTACAAAATGTACAATGCTTTCCATGAGGTATTCCAGCCAGGATCAAGCACACACTCAAAATCTTTTGAACTCATGTCTTTCTGTCAAAGCAATGGAGGTACTGTAAATCACATTAAACCCCCAGTGTATAAAGTTAGACTGTATGAAAAACAGAGGTTTCTGATTTCCAACGATATCTCATGTCACGTTGTTTTTATGAACTGTTACTTTACATGCAGACCAGATTATTGGGTACATGCGCCAAACACAACAGGTGTAGACAAACATTTGCTAAATACAAAAGGAAATAGTAACACAGTAAAAATAAATTAAGATACCGATGGAGAATATTCTGTACGTGTAAAGGAATTTCACCTGACAGTTTTGGGTTCACATTTTGAGTTCAATACCATTAGGGCATTGGCATTTTGAGTTCATTGCATGCAATTCACATATTTGTGAATTACATCATTATGTTGAATTTTTACTTTGTATTTCAAGGAAGAAGTTGTAGTAGCCATTACCCTCAGGAGAAAGTACTACTGAATTACTACACAAAACGTATTCATGCAGTAGTGACTGGTAGGGATTGTGGAGTGAATGTGTAGTGTATGCACTACTCAAGATACACAAGTAGAGTTTTCAAAGGCCAAATAGGGGGTGCCTATATTTGTCCTGTTTCACACATGTACAAGTGTGTGGTGTGAAATGGAAATGTAATTTTTGCATATCCCACTCCCCCTTTTGAGAGTGGGGTCACGGCCAGGGATCAGCCATTGTTGACAGCGACCCTGGAGCAATTAGGGTTAAGTGCCTTGTTTAAGGGCAGATTGACAGATTTCATTTAATATGTTGATGTTTCTTCTTAAGCGCAATCACGTTTGGATAAGCTAACAATTTTCTGTTTGTTTGATGACACAACTACAGAAATGACATGTGCACTAGTCTAGTAGTGACTACAGAGTGAAATGAACATGTCAATAGTGATTTTGAATAAGCAACCAGTAGAAAAGGTTTTCGTTCAACAGCAATTGAAAAGGGTAAATGTAGGAAATGAAAAAGAATCAGGAGCAAGTCAGTAGTGATCAGTAGTGACACAACACTACATACACAAATGGCAGTAGTAGCATACAGCAGTAATGTGTAGGCATTACGTAGTAATTCAATAGTGAACAAAACTTTTTCAATTTAAATTATTATACAAAATCCTTGCAACCAATATAATGTTATATAGATGGGGGATACATTCTTCCCAGCTCTGCAGATTGTGCTGCAAGGAGACAGAGTCATTGGATCCTTTATCTTGGTATTGTCCATATGTAGGTCGTTTTTGGTCACAGGTCCAGGGAATGGCTGAAGAATTGCAACATTTACCTAGAACTAACACTGCAGATAGCAATAGTGGGTGATTTGAAAAGTCATTGTCATTCTATCAATAATGTCATTATTATTTTAGCAACAAAATGTTATCTTTAATTTACAATCTGTAGAAACTACGAGAATAGAAAGGTTCAGTACTTTTGTGAAGCATCACATCACAGTTGAAAAAGATATGGCAAATAGAAATCCAAAATGGACGGTGTTAAGAGATAGATGGGAGCGGTTGAATGGAGCTGAAGGGTGGGACTAATAACAACAAGATAACAAATGTAAAAGATGCAGGGTCTGGAAAATGAATATAGGTTCAGAATTTTGTGAAATAGCACAGTACAAATAGAAATCAAATTGGATGGACATCAGAAATAGAGGAAGACTAGGACTAAAAACAAACCAAATATAACTATTGTAAAATAGATTGTGTCTGTAACATGTGTATAGTATCTGTAAGTAGAAGCCTAAGTGTTATTGTTTATTGTTACTCCAATTTGGGGAGGGGTATAAGGGTTTGCGGGGAATAATAAAGGTATATTCTAAAAGATAGTGTGTATGTGTGCAGCTGAAGTCGGACATGTACATACACTTAGGTTGTACTCATTAAAACTCGTTTTTCAACCACTTCACAAATTTCTTGTTAACAAACTATAGTTTTGGCAAGTCAGTTAGGACATCTACTTTGTGCATGACAAGTAATTTTTCCAACAATTGTTTACAGACAGATTATTTCACTTATAAATCACTGAATCACAATTCCAGTGGGTCAGAAGTTTACATACACTAAGTTGACTGTGCCTTTTTAAACACCTTGGAAAGTTCCAGAAAATTGGAGGTGTACCTGTGGGTGTATTTCAAGGCCTACCTTCAAACTCAACGCCTCTTTGCTTGGCATCATGGGAAAATCAAAAGAAATCAGCCTCAGAAAAAAATGGTAGACCTCCACAAGTCTGGTTCATCCTTGGGAGTCATTTCTAAACGCCTGAAGGTACCACATTCATCTGTACAAACAATAGTACGCAAGTATATATATATATATATATATATATATATATATATATATATATGCCATTTAGCAGACGCATAAACACCATGGGACCACGCGGCCGTCATACCACTCAGGAAGAAGATGCGTTCTGTCTCCTAGAGATGAACGTACTTTAGTGCAAAATGTGCAAATCAATCCCAGAATCCACAGTAAAATGAGTTCTATGTCGACATAACCTGAAAGGCCGCTCGGCAAGGCCCTCTCAGCACTGCCTGGACTGCGCAAAAATGCAAATGCTTTCCATTTGAGTTGTATTAGGTTTTATTTTCATCTACTCCAAAACCACCATTTTAAAAAACAGACTACGGTTTGCAACTGCACATTGGGGACAAAGATCATACTTTTTGGAGGAATGTCATCTGGTGTGATGAAACAAAAATAGAACTGTTTGGCCATAATGACCATCGTTAGGAGGAAAAATGGGAGACTTGCAAGCCGAAGAACACCATCCCAACCGTGTAGCATGGGGGTGGCAGCATCATGTTTTGGGGATGCTTTGCTGCAGAAGGGACTGGTGCACTTCACAAAATAGATGGCATCATGAAGGAAGAAAAATATGTGTATATTTTTAAGCAACATCTGAAGCAACATCAGGAAGTTACAGCTTGGTTGCAAATGGGTCTTCCAAATGGACAATGACCCCAAGCATACTTCCAAAGTTGTGGCAAAATGGCTTAAGGACAACAAAGTCAAGGTATTGGAGTGGCCATCACAAAGCCCTGACCTCAATCCTAAAGACAAGGTGTGGGCATAATTGATCAAGTGCGTGTGAGCAAGGAGGCCTATAAACCTGACTCAGTTACACCAGCTCTGTCAGGAGGAATGAGCCAAAATTCACCCAACTTATTGTGGGAAGCTTGTGGAAGACTACCCAAAACGTTTGACCCAAATTAAACTACACCCTCAGGTTTCTGTTGTTGTGGTTTAATTCTTTCTGGGTGATTTTCAGAGGAATTACAGTATGTATGCCTCTACAATGTTCTAGCCACACAGTTGCCATGCCTGGTTTTATTTGATTTTTGTGTGTTTTCTATGTTGTATTCAAAAATGGTTCTTCGGCTGTCCCCACAGGAGAAACCTATGAAGAACCCTTTTTGGTTCCATGAAGAACCCTTTCCACAGAGGGTTCTATGTGGAACCCAAAAGGGTTCTATCTGAGCTAAAAAATAAATAAATAAATAAATAAATAAAGAGTTCTACCTGAACCAAAAATGTTTTTCCTATGTGGCCAGCCGAATAACCCCTTTGGACCCCTTTTTTCGAAGAATGTATGTTGGTTTCATACTACATTTATGTTGAGTTTCTATGCTGTTCTATGCAATTTCTAGTCACACAGTTTCCATACCTGGTTCTCCAACCCAACACCACCTCCTCTAAGGTAAATTAGTACAGTACCTGCCATTCTATTCCCTGTCTCCCATCCCTGTCATTCGAATTACTTCACATACGCTCCTGACAGAGAAACAAGCTTGTCAGCTTGGCAGACAGGAAATGCACCTGGGCATAGACACAGTAAATCACCTTTTGACTCCTGCTATTTCTGTCACAGATTACCATGGTTGGAACTCTGTCACATCTCCCCAAGGGAACCAACAAAAAACATTGCAAACATAACACAGCAAAAAAAGGCCAAAAGCCACAAAAAGATCTGTGACCTTGAGAACTCACAGTGAGTCCTCTCCTCTCTACTTCCCAGTTATTACTGGACACAATTCCTTCTCTGAATCAAATTATAGAGACCCTGCTGCCATATGTTACCAGTAATTACAGTTCATCCAACCTCATGGGTCCACATATTTTAGAAATGATTTCATTAAACCCAGGTTTCTTCTCATTATTAGAACGCTAAACCCAAAAATATTTTTATCAAGGCCCAGGCTATTCTATTTTTACAAAATTTCATATCACAATTGCACAATATCCAATATAGTAGGGATCATCAACTCTATTCAGCCGTGGGACAGTTTTTTATTGAGCGGATAGTCAGGTGGCCGGAGCATAATTACAAATAATTTGCAAATTGACCCCAAGAAGCCCAAACAGATAAAACATGAGACTAAAACATAATAATTTCAAACCTTGGTTACATTTGTATACAATCACATATACAATATCTCTCTATTATGTTTTAGGAAAACTTTGGAACAGATTTCCTAAATTAAAAACATTTGGAGCTGATACAATTAGAAATCCCCTAAAAAGTAAGCTCAGAAAACTTGTGGGGCCAAATACACTACATTGACAAAAGTATGTGGACACCTGCCCGAAGGCTTTCCACTAGATTTTGGAACATTGCTGTGGGGACTTGCTTCCATTCAACCACACTGATGTTGGGCGATTAGGCATAGCTTGCAGTCGGCATTCCAATTCATACCAAAGGTGTTCGATGGGGTTGAGGTCAGGGCTCTGTGCAGGCCAGTCAAGTTATTCCACACTGATCTCGACAAATGTATGGACCTAGCTTTGTGCACGGGGCCATTGTCATGCTGAAACAGGAAAGCACCTTCAAACTGTTGCCACAAAGTTGGAAGCACAGAATCATCTAGAATGTTCACTGGAACTAGGGGCCTGGCCCGAACCATGAAAAACAGCCCCAGACCATCATTCTTCCTCCACCGCACTTTACAGTTGACATTATGCATTGGGGCAGGTAACATTCCCCTGGCATCCCCCAAATCTAGATTAATCCGTCGGACTACCAGATGGTGAAGCTGGAGCACTTCCACTGCTCCAGTGTCCAATGGCGGCGAGCTTAACATCACTAAAGCCGACACTTGGCATTACTCATGGTGATCTTAGGCTTGTGTGTGGCTATTAGTTATTGTGCTGACGTTGCTTCCAGGGGCAGTTTGGAACGCGGTAGTGAGTGTTGCAATTGAGGAGGACAGGCGTTTTCTATGCGCTACGTGCGCTTCAGTACTCCCATTCAGTGAGCTTCTATGGCCTACCACTTTGCGGCTGAGCAGTTGTTGCTCCTAGACATTTCCACTTCACAATAACAGCACTTGCAGTTGACCGGGGCAGCTCTAGCAGGGCAGAAATTTGACCAACTGACTTGTTGTAAAGGTGGCATCCTATGACAGTGCCCATTTGAAAGGGTGGTCATGTTTACGATTCAGGAACTGTCTTCGATTGGGCTTGACCACATGAACCCTGTGCTTGATATAAGACCACTCTAACTAGAGCAGCTGCCAAAACACATGAACCATAATTTGGTCTGGCCCGCAATGTTTTATGGCGGCTGTCTCCCCCACTACACACTCCACTCATGTGGGCCTGCTGAAAGACAGAGAGAGTATTGTGAAAAAGTGGCTGCAATGTGTCAGAGGAAACACTGTTCAACTGACGACCGAAGTCAGAACCTAGAGAAGTGTTTGCCCCAAAGATATACAGAGAAATGAGAAATATGTCGACTCAAGGCATGCAAAAAAAAACTTGAAATAAAACCGCCAGAAAAATGACTCTGAGAAGTATGAAACGTCAAGGATCTTATCCAATAAAGACATTTCAGGTGAGGTTGTCTAGCTACTATATTCATCTATATTATTACACTTCCAATGTGAGGGAAAGCTGCGTCCTAAAGTACACCCTTTCCCTATATAATGCACTTTTTTCACTAGAGCCCTACGGGCCCTGGTCAGAACGCACTAACAACAAGCTCTCACAGTCTCACTGCAGAATCAGACGTTTTTCCATAAAACGGCAAGTTTCGAAGGTTACGTTTAAGGAATGAATTCCGAATGGTTAAGGGTTAAAGGGGCAATGTGCAGTTTTTAAATCCCCGTTTGGACTTATACATTAACTATATGTATCCATTGAGTCTTGAAGAATGCAAGTCATAAATGCCTCATGAGCAAAGATCATGTCACGGTTTTCATATGGTGAAGGAGAGTCGGACCAAACTGCAGCGTGTCGATTGCGATTCATGTTTATTTAAACAACGTAAACACGAATAAACACAAACTCTACAAAACAATAAACGTAGTGAAAACCGAAACAGCCTTAACTGGTGCAAACTAACACAGACTAAGGACATCAAGACACTCAGGACAATCACCCACGACAAACTCAAAGAATATGGCTGCCTAAATATGGTTCCCAATCAGAGACAACGATAAGCACCTGCCTCTGATTGAGAACCACTCCAGACAGCCATAGACTTTGCTAGATAACCCCACTAGCTACAATCCCAAATACATACACACCAAAGCCCCAAGACAAAACACACCACAATACAAAAACTCCATGCCACACCCTGGCCTGACCAACTGTCGTACCCTATCAGAACTCAAAATATAATCTTATTTTAACACCAATGTTTGTTAATTAACAAAGTAAATGTAAACAAATATTGTATAGCCTCAACGTGGTTCAACTATCGTTTTGATATCATGGATGGTCAGTCCATGCATCCATAGCTCTGTCTGTGAATTTGAGGGTGGTGACATTTCTCCAGCCCTATCCCCCAGTTTTTTTACCAAAAACAGGGGCGAGGAGTACGCTTTGTTACTTTGTTATTTATTTCAGCTGCTGGTGGCCGCTTTAAGGTTTTGCGATAGAGTTGAAACAAACCAATTAAAAACAAGTGCCTAGCACTGGGACTGAACATGCAACCCTCGGAACCGGGAACGCGCGGCTTACGATACGGGGAAATAACAACGAAACAAACGAGTGCCTTGCACTGGGATTGAACATGCCAGAGCTTGCGGTTTAAGCCCATCCGCCATCCATGTCCCTACTTCATGGTAATAGCACTCACTGTTGCCCCTAGTGGACGGTTTTGAAGTAATCTCCTAGGGCCTCATTTATAGACATTGTGTGCTTATCCTTCTGCCAAGTTTAGACCATGTGTAAGCGCCGTTCTAATGGTGGAAGTATTGCATTGCAAGAAGGCAAAAGTAGCCTAGTATACTTGTGCAAATGGGGAATATGTGATGACACTCTTATTGATAACAACAAAAATGTGTTAGCTAAATATAATAACAAGATGCAATCATTTGCCGTTTGTGAGAAGAACGAACATCTATTTCTTTTATCGTTGCATTCTAAAATAATTAGAAATAGACATATATTTCCTCTTGTTTATTTCATTTCCATGATCAGTGCTGAATCATTTGCTCACCTTTTCTGACTGATGGCTTTCATACTTGCAAAATGGCCTACAGGCCTACAACAAGTTAGGATAAGCTTCCATTCGTCCCAACTCTCATTTAATTGGACAGACTTCACAGTAGTAAACAGATAGGCTATTTCAAGTATTTTGCTCTATTCAATCTGATCCGAAGTGCAGTTAACAGTTGAACAGATGATTAACCATTTCTGTTGACTTCCATTGTTTGTAGGCTACTACATCTGAATACTGTAATGTCAAATTTCTTGAATAGATTAATTTCTTAACATAATACATACACAGTAAATCATAACCATTGCAGAATAAATTCCTCAACTTTTCTGGCCATGATGAGTTCTTATTCCTGAAATAGTCATACAACAAGGGAGCGTGGTTTATAACATATAGTAGAATTTAACAGGTGAACAGACAGTTGATCTTTTGCATTGAAGCGTGTAGGATACCACTGTACGTAGGCCTACGTATATTTCCATTTGATTATAGAGTAGACAATGTTTTATAATTCGTGGGCAGTGCAGCCTATATAGATTTGGGAAAAAGTGAATGCAAAACATTATTTCATTCAATCGATTTGTTTACAGGTCCACGACAATTAGCTTTTTTTTGTATTTCAGAAATGGTCAGAAACAGCCAAAGTCACTGCAGAAGAAAATATTCTGCCAAAACCTCCAAAGACATTTGATTAAGTTTCGCAGTTCAGTGGGCCTCATCCCCACTCCTCTCCCTCGTAACTATTCCACAGGTTGTTGCTGTAAATGAAAAGGAGTTATCAGTGTTATCAGAGTTTTATGACAGGTTTGATTTCTAATGGGAAACATTCTTTTCAGAAATGCCGCTTGCAGATAATTAGTGTTAAATTTACACAACGGTTATAAATGAGGCCACTGACGTCCTGCTTACCTGGACGGACGTCAAATTTCGCAGTGGATCTTGAGCAACCTGGCTGTACACTAAACAGGGAATAAGGTGCCATTTGGGATGCAACCCTGGCATGTGGCTGTGTGAGAGCTGCATCAGATAATAGCCAGCCTTACTGCAGGTAGTCATACACCAATAACCTTATCTCCAGGATAATAATTGCATAACAGTTTGAATATTTCACTCTGCTTGTTATTTACCGAGATGTCTGTTAAAGAAGCAAGCAGATGTTCTCAGACAATATACTGTATGCCGGTGGAATTTTAACAAAACAATTACAGACCAACCACACAATGACTGAATCAAAAATGGTATAGTGCACCACTTTTGACTAGGTCCTAAAGGGCTCTGGACAAATGTAGTGCACTAAATAAGGAATAGGGTGCCATTTGGGACACAAGTAATGTAGACAACAAATGATCCAAAATAAAGATAAGGCAGGTTTATTGGCATTTACAGCTCAACAAGATAAAAAAACAATTGAGAGGTAATTTTGTGACCCCCACTAGTGAAAATAAAGTAAATAAAGTAGACTGCCAGTTTAAAAATGTTCCCACTTATGGTGACGATTAAGATTGGGAAGGGGAAGCTGATCCTAGGCCTGTACCTAGAGGAAACTTCACACTGGCAGCATCATGTTTAGCATCTCACTGGAAAAAAATGTGCCAGGGGTGATGTCATTCCTGTGTCACTGGGTGGCGGAGTATCCCACCCTCCCTTCCTTCCTGGCAAGAACTAGATCCAACTGCAAGTTGGAACCAAATAGGGTTCTTGAGAGCAATGCCATAGGGCAGTGGTTCCCAAACGTTTTATTGTCACGTACCCCTTCATACCTTCAACCTCCAGCTGCATACCCTCTCTAGCACCAGCGTGAGTGCACTCTAAAATGTTGTTTTTTGTTGTCATTGTAAGCCTGCCACACACACACTATATGATACATTTATTAAACATAAGAATGAGTGTGAGTTTTTGTCACAACCTGGCTTGGGGGAAGTGACAAATAGCTCTTATAGGACCAGGGCACAAAAAATAACATAATAATAATCTAGAATTTTGCTCTTTATTTAGCCATCTTACATATAAAACCGTATTTGTTCATCAAACCTTGTGAATAACTCACCACAGGTTAATGAGAAGGGTGTGCTTGAAAGAATGCACGTAACTGCAATGTTGGGTTGTATTGGAGAGTCTCATTCTTAAATAATTTTCCACACACAGTCTGTGTCTGTATTTAGTTTTCAAGCTAGTGAGGGCCGAGAATCCACTCTCACATTGGTACGTGGTTGCAAAGGGCATCAGTGTATTAACAGCGTGATTTGCCAAGGCAGGATACTATGAGCGCAGCCCAATCCAGAAATCTGACAGTGGCTTCTGATTAAATTCAATTTTCACAGAACCGCTTGTTGCAATTTCGATGAGGTTCTCTTGAACAGATATTGGTAAGTGGGCTGGAGGCAGGGCATGAAACGGATAATGAATCCAGTTGTTTGTCATCCGTTTCGGAACGTACCTTTCGTAATTCCTCACCCAACTCACTCAGGTGCTTCGCTAAATCACATTTGACATTGTCTGTAAGCTTGAGTTTATTTGCACACAAAACAATCATACAATGATGGAAAGACCTGTGTCGTCCTTGTTAATGCAGACAGAGAAGAGCTCCAACTTCTTAATAATAGCCTCAATTTTCTCCCTCACATTGAATATAGTTGCGGAGAGTCCCTATAATCCTAGATTCAGATCATTCAGGCGAGAAAACACTTCACCCAGATAGGCCAGTCGTGTGAGAAACTCATCATCATGCAAGCAGTCAGACAAGTGAAAATGATGGTCAGTAAAGATAACTTTAAGCTCGTCTCTTGATTTTTTTTTAAACGCAACAATACTTTGCCCCTTGATAAAAGCTTTACAACATACAGAAGGGCCTTGCTTTAAAACAAAGTTAATCATTTTCACTGTAGTGTCCAAAAAGTATTTCAAGCTGTCAGGCATTAGTTTGGCAGCACGAGCCTCTTGGTGGATGCTGCAGTGTACCCAAGTGGCGTTGGGAGCAACTGCTTGCACCTGCGTTACCACTTCAATATGTCTTCCTGTCATAGCTTTTGCACCACCAGTACAGATACCAACACATCTTGACCACCAAAGTCCATTTGATGTCACAAAGCTGTCCAGTACTTTAAAAATATCCTTTGAAAATGTGACGAAAATAAATGTGAATCACATTTTTATTTGGCGTACCCCGACGGCCTCCCCAGGGGTACGCTCACCCCTGTTCGGGAATACCTGCTCTATGGCATCTCTCTCAATAATTTTATTTGGTTCCAACTTGCACATTTATTTTTAGGAGTGTAGACAAACACTATTCTGTCTGAAAAACTGAGCACAACTGAATGTTTCTCAGTAGTTTTCAATGTGCGAACCCTTTGGAAATACCTAGATATCTGCATAAATTGGTCAAAAAATGTGATCTGATCTTCCTCGCAGTCACAACAATAGACAAACACAGTATGATTAAACTAATAACACACGGATTGTTGTAATTTTCTTGTCTATATTGAATGCATCATTTAAACATTCACAGTGTAGGTTGGAAAAAGTATGTGAACCCCGAGGCTAATGACTTCTCCAAAATATAATTGGAGTCAGGAGTCCAAACAATGAGACGAGATTGGAGACGTTGTTTAGAGTAGCCCTGCAATGTAAAAAACACGTACAAAATGTGAGTTTGCTATTCACATGAAGCATTGCCTGATGTGAACCATGCCTTGAACGAAAAGAGATCTCAGAAGTCCTACAGTGGGGAGAACAAGTATTTGAGACACTACCGATTTAGCAGGTTTTCCTACTTACAAAGCATGACCAATTTATACAGAAATACAGGTAATTCCAAAGGGTTAACATACTTTTTCTAGCCTCTGTAAGTATTCAGACCCTACTAAGTACTTTGTTGATGCACCTTAAGCAGTAATTACAGACTTGAGCCTTGGCACACCAGTATTTGGGGAGTTTATCCCATTCTTCTCTGCAGATCCTCTCAAGCTCTATCAGGTTGGATGGGAGTGTCGCTGCAAAGCTATTTTCAGGTCTCTCCAGAGATGTTCTATTCGGTTTAAGTCCGGGCTCTGGCTGGGCCACTCAAGGATATTGGGGCGGTAGGGTAGCCTAGTGGTTAGAGCATTGGACTAGTAACCGAAAGTTTGCAAGTTTGAATCCCCGAGCTGACAAGGTACAAGTCTGTTGTTCTGCCCCTGAACAGGCAGTTAACCCACTGTTCCTAGGCCGTCATTAAAAATAAGAATTTGTTCTTAACTGACTTGCCTAGAAAAAAATAAAGGTAAAATAAAAATAAGCCACTCCTGCGTTGTCTTGGCTGTGTGTTTAGGATTGTTGTCCTGTTGGAAGGATAACCTTCGCCCCAGTCTGATGTGCTTAGCACTCTAGAGCAGATTTTCATCAAGGATCTCTCTGTACATTGCTCTGTTCATCCTTCCCTCGATCCTGACTAGTCTACTGGTCCCTGCCATTGAAAAACATACCCACAGCATGATGCTGCCAATACCATGCTTCACCACAGGGATGGTGCCAGACGTAATGCTTGACAAATAGGCCAAAGAGTTCAAACTTGGTTTCATCAGACCAGAGAATCTTGGTTCTCATGGTCTGAGAGTCTTTGGGTGCCTTTTGACAAACTCTAAGTGGGCTGTCATGTGCCTTTTACTGAGGAATGGCTTCCGTCTGGCCACTCACCATAAAGGCCTGATTGGTGGAGTGCTGCAGAGATGGTTGTTCTTCTGGAAGGTTCTAACATCTTCACAGAAGAAGTCTGGAGCTCTGTCAGAGTCACCTCCCTGACCAAGGCCCTTCTCCCCCAATTGCTCAGATTGGCCTGCTGGCCAGCTCTAGGTAGGGTTTTTGTGGTTCAAAATTTATTTGAGGCCAATGTGTACTTGGGGACCTTCAATTCTGCAGAAATGTTTTGGTACACTTCCCCAGATTTGTGCCTTGACACAACCCAGTCTCTGAGCTCTTCGAACAATTACTTCGACCTCATGGCTTGGTTTTTGCTATGACATGCACTGTCAACTGTGGGATCTAATATGGACAGGTATGTGCCTTTCCAAATAATTTCCAATAAATTGAATTTACCACAGATGGACTCCAATCAAGTTGCAGAATCATCTCAAGGATGATCAATGGAAACAGGATGCACCTGAACTCAATTTCGAGTCACATAGCAAAGGATCTGAATCTTATGTATGTTAAAAAGGTATTTCTGTTTAGATTTTTAATACACTTCTAAACATTTCTAGAAACTTGTTTTCTCTTTGTCATTATGGGGTATTGTGTGTAGATTGATTAAATGGTTTTCTTAATTTAATCCATTTTAGGCTGTAATTGTCATGTTTTGTCATTGGTTATCATGTCTTGTCTCTGTGCTTCCCTTCTATTCGTTTCCCTCTGCTGGTCTTATTAGGTTCTTTCCCTCTTTCTATCCCTCTCTCCCCCTCCCTCTCTCCCTCTTTCGTTCTCTCTCTCTATCGTTCCGTTCCTGCTCCCAGCTGTTCCTCATTCTCCTAACTACCTCATTTACTCTTTTCACACCTGTCCCCTATTTTGCCCTCTGATTAGAGTTCCTATTTCTCCCTCTGTTTTCCGCTTCTGTCCTTGTCGGATCCTTGCTTGATGTTCGCTGTTCTGTGTCCTTGTTCCGCCCTGTCGTGTTTTGCCTTCTTCAGATGCTGCGTGTGAGCAGGTGTCAATGTCTGCTACGGCCGGTGCCTTCCCGAAGCGACCTGCAGTCTGTGGTCACGTCTCCAGTCAGTCCACTCTACTGACGAGTGGATTTCAGTTTTTCTGTTTTTGCATTAGGATTATCGCTTTTGTTTAAGACGTGAATAAAGACTCTGTTTCCGTTAAGTCGCTTTTGGGTCCTCATTCACCAGCATAACAGAAGGATCCGACCAAGAATGGACCCAGCGACTACGGATTCTTGCAACACTGCCGTCGAGATCCAGGGAGCAATGCTCGGCAGACACGAGCAGGAATTGTCTGCTGCTCGTCATGCCGTTGAGACCCTGGCCGCTCAGGTTTCCGACCTCTCAGGACAGTTTCAGAGTCTTCGTCTCGTGCCACCAGCTACTTCCTGGTCTTCAGAGTCTCCGGAACCCAGGGTTAATAACCCACCATGTTACTCTGGGCAGCCCACTGAGTGCCGCTCCTTTCTCACCCAGTGTGATATTGTGTTCTCTCTCCAACCCAACACATACTCAAGAGAGAGCTCGGATTGCTTACATCATTTCACTCCTTACTGGTCGGGCTCGGGAGTGGGGCACAGCTATCTGGGAGGCAAGAGCTGAGTGTTCTAACAATTATCTGAACTTTAAAGAGGAGATGATACGGGTTTTTGATCATTCAGTTTTTGGTAAGGAGGCTTCTAGGGCCCTGGCTTCCCTATGTCAAGGTGATCGATCCATAACGGATTACTCTATAGAGTTTCGCACTCTTGCTGCCTCCAGTGACTGGATCGAGCCGGCGTTGCTCGCTCGTTTTCTGGAGGGACTCCACGCTGAGTTAAAGATGAGATTCTCTCCCGGGAGGTTCCTTCCAGCGTGGACTCTTTGATTGCACTCGCCATCCGCATAGAACGACGGGTAGATCTTCGTCACCGAGCTCGTGGAAGAGAGCTCGCGTTAACGGTGTTCCCCCTCTCCGCATCTCAACCATCTCCTCCCTCCGGCTCAGAGACTGAGCCCATGCAGCTGGGAGGTATTCGCATCTCGACTAAGGAGAGGGAACGGAGGATCACCAACTGCCTTTGCCTCTATTGCGGTTCTGCTGGACATTTTGTCATTTCATGTCCAGTAAAGCCAGAGCTCATCAGTAAGCGGAGGGCTACTGGTGAGCGCTACTACTCAGGTCTCTCCATCAAGATCCTGTACTACCTTGTCGGTCCATCTACGCTGGACCGGTTCGGCTGCTTCCTGCAGTGCCTTGATAGACTCTGGGGCTGAGGGTTGTTTTATGGACGAAGCATGGGCTCGGAAACATGACAGTAATGTAATAAATGGTAGAAAAAGTCAAGGGTTCTCAATACTTTCAAATCAAAATCGAATCAATTGTATTTATTTATTTATTTATTTTTTCACCTTTAGTTAACCAGGTAGGCTAGTTGAGAACAAGTTCTCATTTACAAATGTGACCTGGCCAAGATAAAGCAAAGCAGTTTGACACATACAACAACACAGAGTTACACATGGAATAAGCAAACATACAGTCAATAATACAGTAAAAAAGTATATGTACAGTGTGTGCAAATGAGGTAGTATAAGGGAGGTAAAGGCAATAAATAGGCCATGGTGGCGAAGTAATTACAATATAGCAGAGTAACACTTGAATATTAAATGTACAGAAGATGAATGTGCAAGTAGAGATACTGGGGTGCAAAGGAGCAAGATAAATAAATAAATACAATATGGGGATCAGGCAGTTGGATGGGCTGTTTACAGATGGGCTATGTACAGATGTAGTGATCTGTGAGCTGCTCTGACAGCTGGCGCTTAAAGCCAGTGAGGGAGATATGAGTCTCCAGCTTCAGTGATTTTTGCAGTTCGTTCCAGTCATTGGCAGCAGAGAACTGGAAGGAAAGGTGGCCAAAGGAAGAATTTGCTTTGGGGGTGACCAGTGAGATATACCTACTGGAGCGCATGCTATGGGTGGGTGCTGCTATGGTGACCAGTGGGCTGAGATAACGCGGGGCTTTACCTAGCAGAGACTTGTAGATGACCTGGAGCCAGTGGGTTTGGTGGCGGGTATGAAGCGAGGGCCAGCTAACGAAAGCATACAGGTCACAGTGGTGGGTAGTATATGGGGCTTTGGTGACAAAACGGATGGCACTGTGACAGACTGCATCCAATTTGTTGAGAAGAGTGTTGGAGACTATTTTGTAAGTGACATTGCCAAAGTCGAGGATTGGTAGGATGGTCAGTTTTACAGGGGTATGTTTGGCATAATGGAGAACTGTGATTTGTTGAACTGTTGTTGCCGGTGATGTCTGTTGAGGACCTGCCTTACAACAGGCCTACAAGCCCTCAGTCCAGCCTCTCTCAGCCTATTGTGGACAGTCTGAGCACTGATGGAGGGATTGTGCGTTTCTGGTGTAACTCGGGCATGTTGTTGTGGCCATCCTGTACCTGTCCCACAGGTGTGATGTTCGGAAGTACCGATCCTGTGCAGGTGTTGTTACAGGTAGTCTGCCACAGCAAGGACGATCAACTGTCCATCCTGTCTCCATGTAGCGCTGTCTTAGGCGTCTCACAGTACAAACATTGCCCTGGCCACATCTGCAGTCCTCATGCCTACTTGCAGCATGCCTAAGGCACATTCACTCACATGAGCAAGGACCCTGGGCATCTTTCTTTTGGTGTTTTTCAGAGTCAGTAGAAAGGCCTCTTTAGTGTCCTAGGTTTTGATAACTGTGACCTTAATTGCCTACCGTCTGTAAGCTGTTAGTGTCTTAATGACCGTTCCACAGGTGCATATTCATTAATTGTTTATGGTTCATTGAACAAGCATGGGAAACAGTGTTTAAAGCCTTTACAATGAAGATCTGTGAAGTTATTTGGATTTTTACAAATTATCTTTGAAATTCAGGGTCCTGAAAAGGGATGTTTCTTTTTTTGCTGAGTTTTTGTTTGGTCATGCGATGTTTTAGTATAAATCCAATTTGGCTTTTACTCAAGACATGGTGCTTTCTAAGGAAGTTTAGAACTCTTACATTTATAATACTACAGAAAACCTTCACACAAATGCCTCTGTAATTGTTAGGGTCAAATCTGTCTCCGTTCTTAATAGGGCTAGCGGGTTTCGCCAGCGGGACACCTGTCCACATATTCCAATGAAATTGGAGGGTGCGCAATTCAAATAAATAATCATCAAAATTATGGATTTTAAACATTTAGGAACATACAAATGTCTTATATCGGTTAAAAGCTTAAAGTCTTGTTCACCTAACTGTATTGTCTGATTTACAATAGGCTATATATACAGCGAAAGCATGCCATGTGATTGTTTGAGGATGGCACCCCACATCAAAATATTTTTCAACCAGCACAGGTTTCATAAAATCACAAATAGCGATGAAATATTATCTTACTTTTTGAAAATCTTTCTCTAATTTGCAATCCAAAGGGTCCCAGCTACAACATACATAGTCATTTTGTTAGATAAAACCTTCTTTATATCCCAAAAACTCAGTTAAGTTGGCTCTATCGATTTGAGTAATTCACTTTTTCAAAATGCTGAGAAAGGAATACAAAAAGCTACTGCTAAACTTTGTTAAAACAAGTCAAAATACGTTTCTATTTAAATCCTCCGGTAGCCTAAAATGTCATTAAACTATAATATTTAATACGAAAAGAAGTTTGTTCAATAGGCAAGCAAAATTAGCAGGTGCGCGCACCGACTGATTTCCTGCTCTGACTCCCATTACCAAAACTCAAAATTCTTCCTCATTTGGGAAGAAACCAGCCTGAAACCTTGAACAGAGACTGTTAACATCTAATGGAAGCCATTGGAATTGCAATCTGGGAGCTGGATTTGGATATGACCCTAAACATTCCATTGGAAGAGCATTGGCTCTCCCCAAAAATATACAGGGTTGGTTTTCCTTTGGATTATCTCCTACCATATCTATTGTGTTATAGTCTCATACATTATTTTAACATTTCTACAAAATTCAAAGTGTTTTCTATTCAATGGTACCAATTATATGCATATCCTGGCTGAGTAACAGGCAGTTTACTTTGGGAACGCCAGTCAGGCGGAAATTCAGAAAAAAGGACCTAGCCTTAAGACGTTTTAACGACCGTTCCACAGGTGCATGTTCATTAATTGTTCATGGATCATTGAACAAGCATGGGAAACCGTGTTTAAACCCTTTACAATGAAGATCTGTGAGGTTATTTGGATTCTTACAAATTATCTTTGAAAGCCAGGGTCCCTAAAAAAGGACGTTTACATACATATATGTCAGAACGGCATTGGGCTAAGATGCAGTGGCATCGTATAGAGTACAGTATATTTATATGAGATGGGTATCGCAATATTTGCAAACAATTAAAGTGACTAAGATACCGTAGAATAGCATAGAGTACAGTTTACACATATGAGGTGATTAATGCAAGATACAGAGACATTATTAATTATGTAGCTAGTGTTTAATTTCCTTAAAGTGGCCAGTTATTCCTAGTCTATGTCTATCGGCAGCAGCCTCTGATGTGCTGGAGATGGCTGTTTAACAGTCGGTGGTGTAGTATAGAATACAATACAGTATATACACATGAAATGGGTGATGCGATATGTAGACACAATTTAAAAGTGACTGAGATATCTTAGAAAAGTGTTGTGTACGGTTTATACATATGAGATGAGTAATGATAGATAAGGGAACATTATTAAAGTGGCTACTGGTCCATTTCTAAAAGGGGCCCGTGATTCCTAATCTATGTCTTTAGGCAGCTGTCTCTAATGTGCCAGTCATGGCTGTTTTGCAGTCTGGTGGCCTTGAGATCGAAGCTGTTTTTCACTCTTGATCCCATCTTTGATGCACCTGTACTGACCTCGTCTTCTGGATGATAACATGGTGAACAGGCAGTGGCTCGGGTGGTTGATGTCCTTGATGATCTTTTTGGCCTTCCTATGGCATCGGGTGCTGTAGGTGTCTAGGAGGATGGGAGGTTTGCCCCTGGTAATGCGTTGGGCAGACCGCACCACCCTCTGGAAAGCTTTGCAGTTGTGGGTGGTGCAGTCACCACACCAGGCGGTGATAAAGGTTTGTGAGGGTTTTAGGTGTTAAGCCACATTTCTTTAGCCTCCCAAGATTGAAGAAGCGCTGTTGCACCTTCTTCACCACACTGTCTGTGTGGGTGGACTATTTCAGTTATTCAGTGATGTGTAAGCCGAGAAACTTGAAGCTTTCCATCTTCTCCACTGTGGTCCCATCGATGTGGATATGGGGGTGTGCCCTCTGCTGTTTCTTGAAGTCCACGATCATCTCCTTAGTTTTGTTGACGTTAAGTGAGAGGTTATTTTCCTGGCACCACACTCCCAGAGCCCTCACCTCCTCCCTGTAGGCTGTCTCATCTTGTGTTGGTAATCAATCAAATTTCAATCAAATGTATTTATATTTATTTATTTACATCAGCCGATGTCACAAAGTGCTATATAGAAACCCAGCCTAAAACCACAAACAGTAGGCAATGCAGATGTAGAAGCACGGTGGCTAGGAAAACCCCCCTAGAAAGGCAGGAACCGAGAAAGAAAGCTAGAGAGGAACCAGGGTTTTGGGGGGCGGCCTGTCCTCTTCTGGCTGTGCCAGGTGGAGATTATAACACGACATGGCCAAGATGTTCAAACGTTCATAGATGACCAGCAGGGTCAAATAATAATAATCACAGTGTTTGTAGAGGGTGCAACAGGTCAGCACCTCAGAAGTGAATGTCAGTTGGCTTTTCATAGCTGATCATTCAGAGTTGGACACAGCAGGTGCGGTAGAGAGAGAAAACAGCAGGTCTGGGACAGGTAGCACGTCCGGTGAACAGGTCCGTGTTCCATAGCCACAGACAGACCAGTTGAAACTGGAGCAGCAGGAATACCAGGTGGACTGGGGACAGCAAGGAGTCATCCGGTCAGGTAGTATTGAGGCATGGCCCTAGGGATCTGGTCCTCCGAGAGAAGACAGAAAAGAGAGAAAGTGAGAGAGTTAGAAGGAGCATACTTAAATTCACACAAGACACTGGATAACACAGGAGAAATATTCCAGATATAACAGACTGACCCTAGCCCCCCGACACAAACTATTGCAGCATAAATACAGAAGGCTGAGACAAGAGGGGTCGGGAGACACTGTGGCCCCGTTCGACGATACCCCCGGACAGGGCCAACGAGGCAGGATATAACCCCACCCACTTTGCTAAAGCACACCCCCCCCACCACTAGAGGGATATCTTCAAACCACCAACTTACTACCCTGAGACAAGGCCGAGTATTAGCCCATGAAGATCTACCCCACGGCACAAACCCGAGGGGGGCGTCAACCCGGACGGGAAGATTATGTCAGTGACTCAACCCACTCAAGTGACGCACCCCTCCTAGGGAAGGCATGGAAGAGCAACAGTAAGCCAGTGACTCAGCCCCCATAATAGGGTTAGAGGCAGAGATCAAGCCTACTACTGTTGTGTCATCTGCAAACTTGACTGAGTTGGAGGTGTGCTAGGCTATGCAGTCACGGGTGAACAGGGAGTAGAGGATGGGGCTGAGCCCCAGTGTTGAGGATCAGCGAAGAGGTGATGTTGTTTCCTACCTTCACCACCTGGGGACGACCCATCAGGAAGTCCAGGACCCAGTTGCACAGAGCGGGGTTCAAACCCAGGGCCTTGAGCTCGATGATGAGCTTGGAGGGTACTATGGTGTTGAATGCTGAGTTAATATCAATGAACAGCATTCTTACTTGTGTGCAGTGTGTGGGCGATTGCATTGTCTGTGGATCTATTGGGGCGGTAAGCAAATTGAAGTGGGTCTAGGGTGGCAGGTGAGGTGGAGGTGATATGATCCTTGACTAGTCTCGCAAAGCCCTTCATGATGACAGAGGTGAGTGCTACGCAACGATATTAATTTAGTTCAATTACCTTTGCTTTCTTAGGTACAGGAACAATGGTGGCCATCTTGAAGCATGTGGGGACAACAGACTGGGATAGTGAGAGATTTAATATACCTGTGAACACACCAGCCAGTTGGTCTGCGATACTTCCCAATTGCACTGTAGGTGTAATGCTCCGGGTATCGTGGGTGTGGAGTCAAATGCAGGAGACAGAGTTCAATGCTGTGCGTCTTTACTAGTACCAACGCACCACAGGGTGCTCACAAAAGTAACGTTCCCAAACACAGGGAAAAAGTACAATAGAAAAAATCACGACTAGGCACTAAGCACGTACCTCTACAACAGAGCCGAAGGTTTACAATGAAATAATCCCGCACAACAACCAGGCGGGCCGGCTGTCTAATAAAGACAAACTAATTAAACATGAACAGGTGCTACCACTAAACATACAAGGAGGGGAGGAAAACAATCAGTGGCAGCTAATAGGCCGGTGATGACGACCGCCGAGCGCCACCCGCCCGGGAAGGGGAAACACCCTAGGTCGGACTCGTGACAGTACCCCCCTCTGACGCGCGGCTCCCGCAGCGCGCCGACACCGGCCTCGAGGTCGCCCCGGAGGACGAGGTGCAGGGCGATCCGGATGGAGGCAATGGAAATCCCTCAACATGGATGGATCCAAGATGTCCCCCACCGGTACCCAGCACCTCTCCTCCGGACCGTACCCCTCCCAGTCCACGAGGTACTGCAGGCCCCTCACCCAGCGTCTTGAGTCCAGAATGGCCCGGATCGTGTACTCTCGGGGTGATAACCGGAGGTCAGGCTGATAGAGACCCCCAAGCGTTCCATGAACGCTCTCCATACCCGAGATGTGAATTGGGGGCCCCGATCAGAAACGATGTCCTCCGGCACCCCGTAGTGCCGAAAGACATGGGTAAATAATGCCTCCGCAGTCTGCAGGGCTGTAGGGATACCGGGCAACGGGAGGAGACGGCAGGACTTAGAAAACCGATCCACAATCACTAGAACCGCGGTGTTCCCCTGAGACGGCGGGAGATCGGTCAGGAAATCTATGGACAGATGTGACCATGGCCGCTGTGGAACGGGGAGGGGTTGTAGCTTCCCTCTAGGAAGGTGCCTAGGAGCCTTACTCTGAGCGCACACTGAGCAAGAGGAGACATAACCCTTAACGTCCTTAACCAACGTAGGCCACCAATACCTCCCCTGAAGGCTCCCCACTGTCCTCGTCACCCCAGGGTGACCCGAGGAGGGTAGGACGTGAGCCCACCGAATCAGTTTGTCCCGAACACCAAGCGGCACGTACCTTCGCCCCGCTGGTCACTGAGGAGGCGCGGGTTCAGCCCGTAACGCCCGCTCGATGTCCGAGTCCACCTCCCATACCACTGGGGCTACCAGCTTTGAGGCGGGAAGGATGGGAGTAGGTTCGGTGGACCCATCCTCGGTGTCATAAAGGCGGGACAGTGCGTCTGCCTTCACGTTCTGGGAGCCCGGTCTATAAGACAAAGTAAACCGGAACCGGGTGAAGAATATGGCCCACCTTGCCTGACGTGGGTTAAGTCTCCTAGCTGCCCGAATATACTCCAGATTCTGGTGGTCGGTCCAGATGAGAAAAGGGTGCTTAGCCCCCTCAAGCCAGTGTCTCCACACCTTCAGAGCTCTAACCACCGCTAGCAACTCCCGGTCCCCCACATCATAGTTACGCTCCGCTGGGCTGAGCTTCCTTGAGAAGAAAGCGCAGGGGCGGAGTTTTGGTGGCGTACCCGAGCGCTGTGATAGCACGGCACCCACCCCAGCCTCGGACGCGTCCACCTCCACTATGAATGCTAGAGAGGGGTCCGGATGCGCCAACACGGGCGCATCAGTGAACAGCGCCTTCAACTTGTTGAATGCTCTGTCCGCCTCTGCTGACCACTGCAACCGCACTGGGCCCCCTTCAGCAGTGAGGTAATGGGAGCCGCTATCTGGCCAAAACCCCGGATAAACCTCCGGTAGTAGTTGGCAAAACCCAAAAACCGCTGCACCTCCTTTACCGTGGTTGGAGTCGGCCAATTACGCACGGCCCTAATGCGGTCACCCTCCATCACCACCCCGAGGTGGAAATGCGATATCCCAGAAAAGAGACAGCTCGTTTAGAGAACACGCATTTCTCAGCCTTGACGTATAGGTCATGCTCCAGCAGTCTACCAAGCACTTTGCGCACCAGAGACACATGCGCGGTGTGAGTGGCCGAGTAGATCAGAATGTCATCGATATAAACAACCACTCCCTGCCCGCACAGGTCCCTGAGAATCTCGTCTACAAAGGATTGGAAAACGGCTGGAGCATTCTTTAACCCATACGGCATGACGAGGTACTCATAGTGGCCGGATGTAGTACTAAATGCGGTTTTCCACTCGTCTCCCTTCCGAATACGCACCAGACTATACGCGCTCCTGAGATCCAGTTTTGTGAAGAACTGCGCTCCGTGGAACGATTCCACCGCCGTAGCGATGAGAGGTAGAGGGTAACTATACCCCACTGTGATGGCGTTTAGACCTCTATAATCGATACACGGACGCAAACCTCCCTCCTTTTTCCTCACAAAAAAGAAACTCGAGGAGACGGGTGAAATGGAGGGCCGAATGTACCCCTGTCCCAGCGACTCCGTGACATATGTCTCCATTGCCAACGTTTCCTCCTGGGACAGCGGGTACACGTGACTCTTGGGAAGCGCAGCGTCCACCTGGAGATCTATCATACAATCCCTTCCCGGTCGATAAGGTGGTAATTTAGTCGCTTTCACTTTACTGAAAGCGATTGCCAAACCGGCATACTCGGGGGAATGCACACCGTGGAACCCTGGTCTGGACTCTCCACCGACGTGGCACCGATGGAAACTCCCAAACACCTTCCAGAACACTCCTCTGACCACCCCTGGAGAACCCCTGTCTCCATGAAATTTTAGGATTGTGCCGGGCCAACCAGGGAGTCCCCAGCACCACTGGAAACGCAGGCGAATCAATAATTAAGAAACTGATACGCTCCCTATGATTCCCCAGCATCACCATGTCCAGTGGGACCGTGGTCTCCCTGACCATCCCTGACCCTAATGGCCGGCTATATAGGGAGTGCACGGGGAAAGGAGAATCTATCGGCACCAGCGGAACCCCTAACTTAAGGGCGAGTCGCGATCCATAAAGTTCCCACCTGAATCGACTAGCGCCCTATGCTGGGAAGAGGGAAAAAGTGAAGGAAAGAGATTAAGACAAACATATGGCCAACAAGGGGTTCTAGGTGAGTTTGATGCTGACTCACCTGGGGTGACCGAGAAGCGTTCCGCCTGCCATCTCTACTCCCAGACAGACCCCCCCAGCACCGATCAGACGTGTGCCCTCTCCGACCACAGTTGGTGCAGGGAAGGCCACCTCCTCCGGTACCCCTCGGCGTAGCCCCTCCCAACTCCATGGGAATGGGAGCGGAGGGGCTGGGTGGTGGAACGCATAGAACCCTCTCTGAACGCCCGCGGGCAGCCAGCAGATTATCCAGTCGAATGGACATGTCGATCAGCTGATCCAGTGACAGAGTGGTGTCCCGACACGCTAACTCCCGGCGGACGTCCTCTCGGAGACTACACCTGTAGTGGTCCATAAGGGCCCTGTCGTTCCACCCAGATCCTGCTGCCAAGGTCCGGAACTCCAGCGCGTAATCCTGGGCGCTCCTCTTCTCCTGCCTGAGATGAAATAGTCGTTCTCCCACCGCTCGGCCGTCTAGAGGGTGATCAAACACGGCACGGAAGCGGCAGGAAAACTCTGTGTAGTGCTCCGCGCTGAGTCTGGGCCATTCCAGACTGCGTTCGCCCACTCCAGAGCACGACCCGTGAGGCAGGAGATGAAGACACTCACCCTCTCTGCTCCTGAGGGAGTGGGTCTGATGGTGGCCAGGTATAGCTCCAGCTGAAGCAGAAACCCCTGGCAACCCGCCGTCGCTCCATCATAAGCCCTCGGTAGCGTCAGACGGATGGTGCAGGAGTCGGGAGATGGGGAGTCCGGAACCGTGGGTGCCGAAGGTGGAGAGAGGAGACCACTCCTCTCCCATCTTTCCATTCTCTCCATCACTTGATCCATCGCGGATCCGATCCGATGGAGGACGGTAGTGTGGTGGAGAACCCGTTCCTCCATCGATGGGAGAGGGTTGGCTGCTGCTCCTGCTGACTCCATCAATCTGATAGGTGCGGGATTCTGTAATGCTCCGGGTGTCGTGGGTGTGGAGTCAAATGCAGGAGACAGAGTTCAATGCTGTGCGTCTTTACTAGCACCAATGCACCACAGGGTGCTCACAAAAGTAACGTTCCCAAACACAGGGGAAAAAGTACAATAGAAAAAAATCACGACTAGGCACTAAGCACGTACCTCTACAACAGAGCCGAAGGTTTACAATGAAATAATCCCGCACAACAACCAGGCGGCCGGCTGTCTAATAAAGACAAACTAATTAAACATGAACAGGTGCTACCACTAAACATACAAGGAGGGGGAGGAAAAACAATCAGTGTTTCCCTCCCCGGGAAGGGGAAACACCCTCGGTCGGACTCGTGACAGTAGGTACGTTTTTCCTATGGCAGAATACAATTATTGAGGAGGTCAGGTCACCATGTACAAGTAATGTGGCATTTAGAAGCCACTTTCCTCTGTGGATGTAGAGGGAAAATAATGATGTTTTTGTTGTGCAGACCAAAGATGCTAGAATCGTATTTTCTTGCCCACAACCTTGCGCGTGACCTCGGTATACTGCATTGTTACATTGTCACAACACAAATCACAGTTCTCCATTATAAAAGCAAAGCTTCGAACTTTACCTTCACAGAGGAGTGCTCCATGACTTGCATGCCGAGATTCCTGCGGTGGGTGTGACCTCACTGGAGAAGGCTGGGCAAATATGCCATCAGGGTTTTGAGCATGCAGCCTTTGGGGAGGGTCGCCACAATGCTGGATGGATGCTTTTCTCCAGAGAGTATTTAACGAGGCAAGTCAGTTTAAGAACAAATTCTTATTTTCAATGACGGCCTCGGAACAGTGCGTTACGTAACTGCCTGTATCACGTGTTAACTGAATGTTTACTTTAGCCTGTTGCAATAGGCCTAGAAGAAGCATTCTGCATGTGAGCTTGGATTATTGGCAAACTCCGGGAGAACAGAATGAGTTTGGCAACTTTTGGGTCGGCCATGTGTACAGATGGATTTTTCAGAAATGTCTGTAGTCTAATATTTATTTCAACATCAAATCAAATAAACGACCCCTCATGTATTTTATGGTTTTCTTGCCGGCAGTTGTTGCGATTACAATTGGATCACGTAGGCTTTTGTCAATATTTTGTGAACAATTTGCATCTGGCCCTTTGCTCATCTGAAACTGTTTACACGCTATACCTAAATATTAGCCATTCTCTCTTATCCAAGGCTGTGAAGGATCTGAATGTACCAAAACCATAGAGGTATTGACCAGAGCGGTAGACTCTGGGAAAACGATCCAGCAGAACGCTGATTACCTGAACCAGTTCAAAGAGATGAACTCTCCTGCTGGGGACAGAAAACAGTGTGATGCGGGCTTGGTCTTACCCTTCGTCGGCCTCACTGGAAGTAAGTTGGACATGAATTGCGTAACATTACTGATATCAACCTACATGGCCTCCATAATAAACTCACTGCATGGTTCAGGTAATCAGCGTTCTGCTGGATCGTTTTCCCAGAGTCTACCGCTCTGGTCAATACCTCTATGGTTTTGGTACATTCAGATCCTTCACAGCCTTGGATAAGAGAGAATGGCTAATATTTAGGTATAGCGTGTAAACAGTTTCAGATGAGCAAAGGGCCAGATGCAAATTGTTCACAAAATATTGACAAAAGCCTACGTGATCCAATTGTAATCGCAACAACTGCCGGCAAGAAAACCATAAAATACATGAGGGGTCGTTTATTTGATTTGATGTTGAAATAAATATTAGACTACAGACATTTCTGAAAAATCCATCTGTACACATGGCCGACCCAAAAAGTTGCCAAACTCATTCTGTTCTCCCGGAGTTTGCCAATAATCCAAGCTCACATGCAGAATGCTTCTTCTAGGCCTATTGCAACAGGCTAAAGTAAACATTCAGTTAACACGTGATACAGGCAGTTACGTAACGCACTGTTCCGAGGCCGTCATTGAAAATAAGAATTTGTTCTTAAACTGACTTGCCTCGTTAAATACTCTCTGGAGAAAAGCATCCATCCAGCATTGTGGCGACCCTCCCCAAAGGCTGCATGCTCAAAACCCTGATGGCATATTTGCCCAGCCTTCTCCAGTGAGGTCACACCCACCGCAGGAATCTCGGCATGCAAGTCATGGAGCGCTCCTCTGTGAAGGTAAAGTTCGAAGCTTTGCTTTTTATAATGGAGAACTGTGATTTGTGTTGTGACAATGTAACAATGCAGTATACCGAGGTCACGCGCAAGGTTGTGGGCAAGAAAATACGATTCTAGCATCTTTGGTCTGCACAACAAAAACATCATTATTTTCCCTCTACATCCACAGAGGAAAGTGGCTTCTAAATGCCACATTACTTGTACATGGTGACCTGACCTCCTCAATAATTGTATTCTGCCATAGGAAAAACGTACCTACTGTCACGAGTCCGACCGAGGGTGTTTCCCCTTCCCGGGGAGGGGGAAACACTGATTGTTTTTCCTCCCCCTCCTTGTATGTTTAGTGGTAGCACCTGTTCATGTTTAATTAGTTTGTCTTTATTAGACAGCCGGCCCGCCTGGTTGTTGTGCGGGATTATTTCATTGTAAACCTTCGGCTCTGTTGTAGAGGTACATGCTTAGTGCCTAGTCGTGATTTTTTTCTATTGTACTTTTTCCCCTGTGTTTGGGAACGTTACTTTTGTGAGCACCCTGTGGTGCATTGGTGCTAGTAAAGACGCACAGCATTGAACTCTGTCTCCTGCATTTGACTCCACACCCACGACACCCGGAGCATTACAGAATCCCGCACCTATCAGATTGATGGAGTCAGCAGGAGCAGCAGCCAACCCTCTCCCATCGATGGAGGAACGGGTTCTCCACCACACTACCGTCCTCCATCGGATCGGATCCGCGATGGATCAAGTGATGGAGAAGATGGGAGAGGAGTGGTCTCCTCTCTCCACCTTCGGCACCCACGGTTCCGGACTCCCCATCTCCCGACTCCTGCACCATCCGTCTGACGCTACCGAGGGCTTATGATGGAGCGACGGCGGGTTGCCAGGGGTTTCTGCTTCAGCTGGAGCTATACCTGGCCACCATCAGACCCACTCCCTCAGGAGCAGAGAGGGTGAGTGTCCTCATCTCCTGCCTCACGGGTCGTGCTCTGGAGTGGGCGAACGCAGTCTGGAATGGCCCAGACTCAGCGCGGGAGCACTACACAGAGTTTTCCTGCCGCTTCCGTGCCGTGTTTGATCACCCTCTAGACGGCCGAGCGGTGGGAGAGCGACTATTTCATCTCAGGCAGGAGAAGAGGAGCGCCCAGGATTACGCGCTGGAGTTCCGGACCTTGGCAGCAGGATCTGGGTGGAACGACAGGGCCCTTATGGACCACTACAGGTGTAGTCTCCGAGAGGACGTCCGCCGGGAGTTAGCGTGTCGGGACACCACTCTGTCACTGGATCAGCTGATCGACATGTCCATTCGACTGGATAATCTGCTGGCTGCCCGCGGGCGTTCAGAGAGGGTTCTATGCGTTCCACCACCCAGCCCCTCCGCTCCCATTCCCATGGAGTTGGGAGGGGCTACGCCGAGGGTACCGGAGGAGGTGGCCTTCCCTGCACCAACTGTGGTCGGAGAGGGCACACGTCTGATCGGTGCTGGGGGTCTGTCTGGGAGTAGAGATGGCAGGCGGAACGCTTCTCGGTCACCCCAGGTGAGTCAGCATCAAACTCACCTAGAACCCCTTGTTGGCCATATGTTTGTCTTAATCTCTTTCCTTCACTTTTTCCCTCTTCCCAGCATAGGGCGCTAGTCGATTCAGGTGGGAACTTTATGGATCGCGACTCGCCCTTAAGTTAGGGGTTCCGCTGGTGCCGATAGATTCTCCTTTCCCCGTGCACTCCCTATATAGCCGGCCATTAGGGTCAGGGATGGTCAGGGAGACCACGGTCCCACTGGACATGGTGATGCTGGGGAATCATAGGGAGCGTATCAGTTTCTTAATTATTGATTCGCCTGCGTTTCCAGTGGTGCTGGGGACTCCCTGGTTGGCCCGGCACAATCCTAAAATTTCATGGAGACAGGGGGTTCTCCAGGGGTGGTCAGAGGAGTGTTCTGGAAGGTGTTTGGGAGTTTCCATCGGTGCCACGTCGGTGGAGAGTCCAGACCAGGGTTCCACGGTGTGCATTCCCCCCGAGTATGCCGATTTGGCAATCGCTTTCAGTAAAGTGAAAGCGACTAAATTACCACCTTATCGACCGGGAAGGGATTGTATGATAAATCTCCAGGTGGACGCTGCGCTTCCCAAGAGTCACGTGTACCCGCTGTCCCAGGAGGAAACGTTGGCAATGGAGACATATGTCACGGAGTCGCTGGGACAGGGGTACATTCGGCCCTCCATTTCACCCGTCTCCTCGAGTTTCTTTTTGTGAGGAAAAGGAGGGAGGTTTGCGTCCGTGTATCGATTATAGAGGTCTAAACGCCATCACAGTGGGTATAGTTACCCCTCACCTCTCATCGCTACGGCGGTGGAATCGTTCCACGGAGCGGCAGTTCTTCACAAAACTGATCTCAGGAGCGCGTATAGTCTGGTGCGTATTCCGGAAGGGAGACGAGTGGAAAACCGCATTTAGTACTACATCCTCTGCCACTATGAGTGCACTCCTGGCCATGCCGTATGGGTTAAAGAATGCTCCAGCCGTTTTCCAATCCTTTGTAGACGAGATTCTCAGGGACCTGTGCGGGCAGGGAGTGGTTGTTTATATCGATGACATTCTGATCTACTCGGCCACTCACACCCCGCGCATGTGTTCCCAGCAGATTTGGTAGACTGCTGGAGCATGACCTACGCCAAGGCTGAGAAATGCGTGTTCTCTAAACGAGCTGTCTCTTTTCTGGGATATCGCATTTCCACCTCGGGGGTGGTGATGGAGGGTGACCGCATTAGGCCGTGCGTAGTGGCCGACTCCAACCACGGTAAAGGAGGTGCAGCGGTTTTTGGGTTTGCCAACTACTACCGGAGGTTTATCCGGGGTTTTGGCCAGATAGCCGGCTCCCATTACCCCTCACTGCTGAAGGGGGGCCCAGTGCGGTTGCAGTGGTCAGCAGAGGCGGACAGAGCATTCAACAAGTTGAAGGCGCTGTTCACTGATGCGCCGATGTTGGCGCATCCGGACTCCCCTCTCTAGCATTCATAGTGGAGGTGGACGCGTCCGAGGCTGGGGTGGGTGCCGTGCTATCACAGCGCTCGGGTACGCCGCTGTAACCCGCCCCTGCGCTTTCTTCTCAAGAAGCTCAGCCCAGCGGAGCGTAACTATGATGTGGGACCGGGAGTTGCTAGCGTGGTTAGAGCTCTGAAGGTGTGGAGACACTGGCTTGAGGGGGCTAGCACCCTTTTCTCATCTGGACCGACCACCAGAATCTGGAGTATATTCGGGCAGCTAGGAGACTTAACCCCGTCAGGCAAGGTGGGCCATATTCTTCACCCGGTTCCGGTTTACTTTGTCTTATAGACCGGGGCTCCCAGAACGTGAAGGCAGACGCACTGTCCCGCCTTTATGACACCGAGGGGATGGGTCCACCGAACCTACTCCCATCCTTCCCGCCTCAAAGCTGGTAGCCCCAGTGGTATGGGAGGTGGACTCGGACATCGAGCGGGCGTTACGGGCTGAACCCGCGCCTCCTCAGTGACCAGCGGGCGAAGGTACGTGCCGCTTGGTGTTCGGGACAAACTGATTCGGTGGGCTCCGTCCTACCCTCTCGGGTCACCCTGGGGTGACGAGGACAGTGGGGAGCCTTCAGGGGAGGTATTGGTGGCCTACGTTGGTTAAGGACGTTAAGGGTTATGTCTCCTCTTGCTCAGTGTGCGCTCAGAGTAAGGCTCCTAGGCACCTTCCTAGAGGGAAGCTACAACCCCCCCCGTTCCACAGCGGCCATGGTCACATCTGTCCATAGATTTCCTGGACCGATCTCCCGCCGTCTCTTCAGGGGAACACCGCGGTTCTAGTGATTGTGGATCGGTTTTCTAAGTCCTGCCGTCTCCTCCCCGTTGCCCGGTATCCCTACAGCCCTGCAGACTGCGGAGGGCATTATTTTACCCATGTCTTTCGGCACTACGGGGTGCCGGAGGACATCGTTTCTGATCGGGGCCCCCAATTCACATTCGGGTATGGAGCGTTCATGGAACGCTTGGGGGTCTCTATCAGCCCTGACCTCCGGTTATCACCCGAGAGTACACGATCCGGGCCATTCTGGACTCAAGACGCTGGGTGAGGGGCCTGCAGTACCTCGTGGACTGGGAGGGGTACGGTCCGGGAGGAGAGGTGCTGGTACCGGTGGGGACATCTTGGATCCATCCATGTTGAGGATTTCCATTGCCTCCATCCGGATCGCCCTGCACCTCGTCCTCCGGGCGACCTCGGGCCGGTGTCGGCGGCTGCGGGAGCCGCGTCAGAGGGGGTACATCACGAGTCCGACCTAGGGTGTTTCCCCTTCCCGGGCGGGTGGCGCTCGGCGGCCGTCATCACCGGCCTATTAGCTGCCACTGATTGTTTTCCTCCCCCTCCTTGTATGTTTAGTAGCACCTGTTCATGTTTAATTAGTTTGTCTTTATTAGACAGCCGGCCCGCCTGGTTGTTGTGCGGGATTATTTCATTGTAAACCTTCGGCTCTGTTGTAGAGGTACGTGCTTAGTGCCTAGTCGTGATTTTTTCTATTGTACTTTTTCCCTGTGTTTGGGAACGTTACTTTTGTGAGCACCCTGTGGTGCGTTGGTACTAGTAAAGACGCACAGCATTGAACTCTGTCTCCTGCATTTGACTCCACCCACGATACCCGGAGCATTACACCTACAGTGCAATTGGGAAGTATCGCAGACCAACTGGCTGGTGTGTTCACAGGTATATTAAATCTCTCACTATCCCAGTCTGTTGTCCCCACATGCTTCAAGATGGCCACCATTGTTCCTGTACCTAAGAAAGCAAAGGTAATTGAACTAAATTAATATCGTTGCGTAGCACTCACCTCTGTCATCATGAAGGGCTTTGCGAGACTAGTCAAGGATCATATCACCTCCACCTCACCTGCCACCTAGACCCACTTCAATTTGCTTACCGCCCCAATAGATCCACAGACAATGCAATCGCCCACACACTGCACACAAGTAAGAATGCTGTTCATTGATATTAACTCAGCATTCAACACCATAGTACCCTCCAAGCTCATCATCGAGCTACAAGGCCCTGGGTCGAACCCTGCCTCTGTGCAACTGTCCTGGACTTCCTGATGGGTCGCCCCAGGTGGTGAAGGTAGAAACAACATCACCTCTTCGCTGATCCTCAACACTGGGGCTCAGCCCCATCCTCTACTCCCTGTTCACCCTGGGACGACAGCCTGTGCACACTCCAACTCACTGAGCTGCAGATGACACAACAGTAGTAGGCTTGATCTCTGCCTCTAACCCTATTATGGGGGCTGAGTCACTGGCTTACTGTTGCTCTTCCATGCCTTCCCTAGGAGGGGTGCGTCACTTGAGTGGGTTGAGTCACTGACATAATCTTCCCGTCCGGGTTGACGCCCCCTCGGGTTTGTGCCGTGGGGTAGATCTTCATGGGCTAATACTCGGCCTTGTCTCAGGGTAGTAAGTTGGTGGTTTGAAGATATCCCTCTAGTGGTGGGGGGTGTGCTTTAGCAAAGTGGGTGGGGTTATATCCTGCCTCGTTGGCCCTGTCCGGGGTATCGTCGAACGGGGCCACAGTGTCTCCCGACCCCTCTTGTCTCAGCCTTCTGTATTTATGCTGCAATAGTTTGTGTCGGGGGGCTAGGGTCAGTCTGTTATATCTGGAATATTTCTCCTGTGTTATCCAGTGTCTTGTGTGAATTTAAGTATGCTCCTTCTAACTCTCTCACTTTCTCTCTTTTCTGTCTTCTCTCGGAGGACCAGATCCCTAGGGCCATGCCTCAATACTACCTGACCGGATGACTCCTTGCTGTCCCCAGTCCAGTCTGGTATTCCTGCTGCTCCAGTTTCAACTGGTCTGTCTGTGGCTATGGAACACGGACCTGTTCACCGACGTGCTACCTGTCCCAGACTCTGTTGTTTTCTCTCTCACTGCACCTGTTAGTCCAACTCTGAATGATCAGCCATGAAAAGCCAACTGACATTCACTTCTGAGGTGCTGACCTGTTGCACCTCACAAACACTGTGATTATTATTATTTGACCCTGCTGGTCATCTATGAACGCTGGAACATCTACATGTCGTGTTATAATCTCCACCTGGCACAGCCAGAAGAGGACAGGCCGCCTCCCCAAACCCTGGTTCCTCTCAGCTTTCTTTCTGTTCTGCCTTTCTAGGGGGGTTTCCTAGCCACCGTGTTTTCTACATCTGCATTGCCTACTGTTTGTGGTTTTAGGCTGGGTTTTATATAGCACTTTGTGACATCGGCTGATGTAAATAAATAAATATAAATACATTTGATTTGAAATTGATTGATTACCAACACAAGATGAGACAGCCTACAGGGAGGGGAGTGGGGGTGAGGGCTCTGGGAGTGTGGTGCCAGGAAAATAACCTCTCACTTAACGTCAACAAAACTAAGGAGATGATCGTGGGACTTCAAGAAACAGCAGAGGGCACACCCCCATATCCACATCGATGGGACCACAGTGGAGAAGGTGGAAAGCTTCAAGTTTCTCGGCTTACACATCACTGAATAACTGAAATAGTCCACCCACACAGACAGTGGTGAAGAAGGTGCAACAGCGCTTCTTCAATCTTTGGGAGGCTAAAGAAATGTGGCTTAACACTTCCAAACCCCACAAACCTTTATCACGCTTGGTGAGGGTGACTGCACCACCCACAACTGCAAAGCTTTCCAGAGGTGCGGCCTGCCCAACGCATTACCAGGGGCAAACCTCCCATCCTCCCTAGACACCTACAGCACCCGGGATGCCATAGGAAGGCCAAAAGATCATCAAGGACATCAACCAATTTAGCCACTGCCTGTTCACCATGTTATCATCCAGAAGACGAGGTCAGTACAGGTGCATCAAAGATGGGATCAAGAGTGAAAAACAGCTTCGATCTCAAGGCCACCAGACTGCAAAAACAGCCATGACTGGCACATTAGAGACAGCTGCCTAAAGACATAGATTAGGAATCACGGCCCTTAGAAATTGACCAGTAGCCACTTTAATAATGTCTTATCTATCATTACTCATCTCATATGTATAAACGTGACACAACACTTTTTCAAGATATCTCAGTCACTCTTTAAATTGTGTCTACATATCGCATCACCCATTTCATGTATATACCAGTCAGGTCTTTAATATCACACCAACACTGTTAAACAGCCATCTCCAGCACATCAAAGGCTGCTGCTGATAGACATAGACTAGGAATAACTGGCCACTTTAAGGAAATTAAACACTAGCTACTTAATTAATAATGTCTCTGTATCTTGCATTAATCACCTCATATGTGTAAACTGTACTCTATGCTATTCTACGGTATCTTAGTCACTTTAATTGTTTGCAAATATTGCGATACCCATCTCATATAAATATACTGTACTCTATACGATGCCACTGCATCTTAGCCCAATGCCGTTCTGACATATATGTATGTAAACGTCCTTTTTTAGGGACCCTGGCTTTCAAAGATAATTTGTAAGAATCCAAATAACCTCACAGATCTTCATTGTAAAGGGTTTAAACACGGTTTCCCATGCTTGTTCAATGATCCATGAACAATTAATGAACATGCACCTGTGGAACGGTCGTTAAAACGTCTTAAGGCTAGGGTCCTTTTTTTCTGAATTTCCGCCTGACTGGCGTTCCCAAAGTAAACTGCCTGTTACTCAGCCAGGATATGCATATAATTGGTACCATTGAATAGAAAACACTTTGAATTTTGTAGAAATGTTAAAATAATGTATGAGACTATAACACAATAGATATGGTAGGAGATAATCCAAAGGAAAACCAACCCTGTATATTTTTGGGGAGAGCCAATGCTCTTCCAATGGAATGTTTAGGGTCATATCCAAATCCAGCTCCCAGATTGCAATTCCAATGGCTTCCATTAGATGTTAACAGTCTCTGTTCAAGGTTTCAGGCTGGTTTCTTCCCAAATGAGGAAGAATTTTGAGTTTTGGTAATGGGAGTCAGAGCAGGAAATCAGTCGGTGCGCGCACCTGCTAATTTTGCTTGCCTATTGAACAAACTTCTTTTCGTATTAAATATTATAGTTTAATGACATTTTAGGCTACCGGAGGATTTAAATAGAAACGTATTTTGACTTGTTTTAACAAAGTTTAGCAGTAGCTTTTTGTATTCCTTTCTCAGCATTTTGAAAAAGTGAATTACTCAAATCGATAGAGCCAACTTAACTGAGTTTTTGGGATATAAAGAAGGTTTTTATCTAACAAAATGACTATGTATGTTGTAGCTGGGACCCTTTGGATTGCAAATTAGAGAAAGATTTTCAAAAAGTAAGATAATATTTCATCGCTATTTGTGATTTTATGAAACCTGTGCTGGTTGAAAAATATTTTGATGTGGGGTGCCATCCTCAAACAATCACATGGCATGCTTTCGCTGTATATATAGCCTATTGTAAATCAGACAATACAGTTAGGTGAACAAGACTTTAAGCTTTTAACCGATATAAGACATTTGTATGTTCCTAAATGTTTAAAATCCATAATTTTGATGATTATTTATTTGAATTGCGCACCCTCCAATTTCATTGGAATATGTGGACAGGTGTCCCGCTGGCGAAACCCGCTAGCCCTATTAAGAACGGAGACAGATTTGACCCTAACAATTACAGAGGCATTTGTGTGAAGGTTTTCTGTAGTATTATAAATGTAAGAGTTCTAAACTTCCTTAGAAAGCACCATGTCTTGAGTAAAAGCCAAATTGGATTTATACTAAAACATCGCATGACCAAACAAAAACTCAGCAAAAAAAGAAACATCCCTTTTCAGGACCCTGAATTTCAAAGATAATTTGTAAAAATCCAAATAACTTCACAGATCTTCATTGTAAAGGCTTTAAACACTGTTTCCCATGCTTGTTCAATGAACCATAAACAATTAATGAATATGCACCTGTGGAACGGTCATTAAGACACTAACAGCTTACAGACGGTAGGCAATTAAGGTCACAGTTATCAAAACCTAGGACACTAAAGAGGCCTTTCTACTGACTCTGAAAAACACCAAAAGAAAGATGCCCAGGGTCCTTGCTCATGTGAGTGAATGTGCCTTAGGCATGCTGCAAGTAGGCATGAGGACTGCAGATGTGGCCAGGGCAATGTTTGTACTGTGAGACGCCTAAGACAGCGCTACATGGAGACAGGATGGACAGTTGATCGTCCTTGCTGTGGCAGACTACCTGTAACAACACCTGCACAGGATCGGTACTTCCGAACATCACACCTGTGGGACAGGTACAGGATGGCCACAACAACATGCCCGAGTTACACCAGAAACGCACAATCCCTCCATCAGTGCTCAGACTGTCCACAATAGGCTGAGAGAGGCTGGACTGAGGGCTTGTAGGCCTGTTGTAAGGCAGGTCCTCAACAGACATCACCGGCAACAACAGTTCAACAAATCACAGTTCTCCATTATGCCAAACATACCCCTGTAAAACTGACCATCCTACCAATCCTCGACTTTGGCAATGTCACTTACAAAATAGTCTCCAACACTCTTCTCAACAAATTGGATGCAGTCTGTCACAGTGCCATCCGTTTTGTCACCAAAGCCCCATATACTACCCACCACTGTGACCTGTATGCTTTCGTTAGCTGGCCCTCGCTTCATACCCGCCACCAAACCCACTGGCTCCAGGTCATCTACAAGTCTCTGCTAGGTAAAGCCCCGCGTTATCTCAGCCCACTGGTCACCATAGCAGCACCCACCCATAGCATGCGCTCCAGTAGGTATATCTCACTGGTCACCCCCAAAGCAAATTCTTCCTTTGGCCACCTTTCCTTCCAGTTCTCTGCTGCCAATGACTGGAACGAACTGCAAAAATCACTGAAGCTGGAGACTCATATCTCCCTCACTGGCTTTAAGCGCCAGCTGTCAGAGCAGCTCACAGATCACTACATCTGTACATAGCCCATCTGTAAACAGCCCATCCAACTGCCTGATCCCCATATTGTATTTATTTATTTATCTTGCTCCTTTGCACCCCAGTATCTCTACTTGCACATTCATCTTCTGTACATTTAATATTCAAGTGTTACTCTGCTATATTGTAATTACTTCGCCACCATGGCCTATTTATTGCCTTTACCTCCCTTATACTACCTCATTTGCACACACTGTACATATACTTTTTTACTGTATTATTGACTGTATGTTTGCTTATTCCATGTGTAACTCTGTGTTGTTGTATGTGTCAAACTGCTTTGCTTTATCTTGGCCAGGTCACATTTGTAAATGAGAACTTGTTCTCAACTAGCCTACCTGGTTAACTAAAGGTGAAAAAATAAATAAATAAATAAATACAATTGATTCGATTTTGATTTGAAAGTATTGAGAACCCTTGACTTTTTCTACCATTTATTACATTACTGTCATGTTTCCGAGCCCATGCTTCGTCCATAAAACAACCCTCAGCCCCAGAGTCTATCAAGGCACTGCAGGAAGCAGCCGAACCGGTCCAGCGTAGATGGACCGACAAGGTAGTACAGGATCTTGATGGAGAGACCTGAGTAGTAGCGCTCACCAGTAGCCCTCCGCTTACTGATGAGCTCTGGCTTTACTGGACATGAAATGACAAAATGTCCAGCAGAACCGCAATAGAGGCAAAGGCAGTTGGTGATCCTCCGTTCCCTCTCCTTAGTCGAGATGCGAATACCTCCCAGCTGCATGGGCTCAGTCTCTGAGCCGGAGGGAGGAGATGGTTGAGATGCGGAGAGGGGAACACCGTTAACGCGAGCTCTCTTCCACGAGCTCGGTGACGAAGATCTACCCGTCGTTCTATGCGGATGGCGAGTGCAATCAAAGAGTCCACGCTGGAAGGAACCTCCCGGGAGAGAATCTCATCTTTAACTCAGCGTGGAGTCCCTCCAGAAAACGAGCGAGCAACGCCGGCTCGATCCAGTCACTGGAGGCAGCAAGAGTGCGAAACTCTATAGAGTAATCCGTTATGGATCGATCACCTTGACATAGGGAAGCCAGGGCCCTAGAAGCCTCCTTACCAAAAACTGAATGATCAAAAACCCGTATCATCTCCTCTTTAAAGTTCAGATAATTGTTAGAACACTCAGCTCTTGCCTCCCAGATAGCTGTGCCCCACTCCCGAGCCCGACCAGTAAGGAGTGAAATGATGTAAGCAATCCGAGCTCTCTCTTGAGTATGTGTTGGGTTGGAGAGAGAACACAATATCACACTGGGTGAGAAAGGAGCGGCACTCAGTGGGCTGCCCAGAGTAACATGGTGGGTTATTAACCCTGGGTTCCGGAGACTCTGAAGACCAGGAAGTAGCTGGTGGCACGAGACGAAGACTCTGAAACTGTCCTGAGAGGTCGGAAACCTGAGCGGCCAGGGTCTCAACGGCATGACGAGCAGCAGACAATTCCTGCTCGTGTCTGCCGAGCATTGCTCCCTGGATCTCGACGGCAGTGTTGCAAGAATCCGTAGTCGCTGGGTCCATTCTTGGTCGGATCCTTCTGTTATGCTGGTGAATGAGGACCCAAAAGCGACTTAACGGAAACAGAGTCTTTATTCACGTCTTAAACAAAAGCGATAATCCTAATGCAAAAACAGAAAAACTGAAATCCACTCGTCAGTAGAGTGGACTGACTGGAGACGTGACCACAGACTGCAGGTCGCTTCGGGAAGGCACCGGCCGTAGCAGACATTGACACCTGCTCACACGCAGCATCTGAAGAAGGCAAAACACGACAGGGCGGAACAAGGACACAGAACAGCGAACATCAAGCAAGGATCCGACAAGGACAGAAGCGGAAAACAGAGGGAGAAATAGGAACTCTAATCAGAGGGCAAAATAGGGGACAGGTGTGAAAAGAGTAAATGAGGTAGTTAGGAGAATGAGGAACAGCTGGGAGCAGGAACGGAACGATAGAGAGAGAGAACGAAAGAGGGAGAGAGGGAGGGGGAGAGAGGGATAGAAAGAGGGAAAGAACCTAATAAGACCAGCAGAGGGAAACGAATAGAAGGGAAGCACAGAGACAAGACATGATAACCAATGACAAAACATGACAATTACAGCCTAAAATGGATTAAATTAAGAAAACCATTTAATCAATCTACACACAATACCCCATAATGACAAAGAGAAAACAAGTTTCTAGAAATGTTTAGAAGTGTATTAAAAATCTAAACAGAAATACCTTTTTAACATACATAAGATTCAGATCCTTTGCTATGTGACTCGAAATTGAGTTCAGGTGCATCCTGTTTCCATTGATCATCCTTGAGATGATTCTGCAACTTGATTGGAGTCCATCTGTGGTAAATTCAATTTATTGGAAATTATTTGGAAAGGCACATACCTGTCCATATTAGATCCCACAGTTGACAGTGCATGTCATAGCAAAAACCAAGCCATGAGGTCGAAGTAATTGTTCGAAGAGCTCAGAGACTGGGTTGTGTCAAGGCACAAATCTGGGGAAGTGTACCAAAACATTTCTGCAGAATTGAAGGTCCCCAAGTACACATTGGCCTCAAATAAATTTTGAACCACAAAAACCCTACCTAGAGCTGGCCAGCAGGCCAATCTGAGCAATTGGGGGAGAAGGGCCTTGGTCAGGGAGGTGACTCTGACAGAGCTCCAGACTTCTTCTGTGAAGATGTTAGAACCTTCCAGAAGAACAACCATCTCTGCAGCACTCCACCAATCAGGCCTTTATGGTGAGTGGCCAGACGGAAGCCATTCCTCAGTAAAAGGCACATGACAGCCCACTTAGAGTTTGTCAAAAGGCACCCAAAGACTCTCAGACCATGAGAACCAAGATTCTCTGGTCTGATGAAACCAAGTTTGAACTCTTTGGCCTATTTGTCAAGCATTACGTCTGGCACCATCCCTGTGGTGAAGCATGGTATTGGCAGCATCATGCTGTGGGTATGTTTTTCAATGGCAGGGACCAGTAGACTAGTCAGGATCGAGGGAAGGATGAACAGAGCAATGTACAGAGAGATCCTTGATGAAAATCTGCTCTAGAGTGCTAAGCACATCAGACTGGGGCGAAGGTTATCCTTCCAACAGGACAACAATCCTAAACACACAGCCAAGACAACGCAGGAGTGGCTTATTTTTATTTTACCTTTATTTTTTCTAGGCAAGTCAGTTAAGAACAAATTCTTATTTTTAATGACGGCCTAGGAACAGTGGGTTAACTGCCTGTTCAGGGGCAGAACAACAGACTTGTACCTTGTCAGCTCGGGGATTCAAACTTGCAAACTTTCGGTTACTAGTCCAATGCTCTAACCACTAGGCTACCCTACCGCCCCAATATCCTTGAGTGGCCCAGCCAGAGCCCGGACTTAAACCGAATAGAACATCTCTGGAGAGACCTGAAAATAGCTTTGCAGCGACACTCCCCATCCAACCTGATAGAGCTTGAGAGGATCTGCAGAGAAGAATGGGATAAACTCCCCAAATACTGGTGTGCCAAGGCTCAAGTCTGTAATTACTGCTTAAGGTGCATCAACAAAGTACTTAGTAGGGTCTGAATACTTACAGAGGCTAGAAAAAGTATGTTAACCCTTTGGAATTACCTGTATTTCTGTATAAATTGGTCATGCTTTGTAAGTAGGAAAACCTGCTAAATCGGTAGTGTCTCAAATACTTGTTCTCCCCACTGTAGGACTTCTGAGATCTCTTTTCGTTCAAGGCATGGTTCACATCAGGCAATGCTTCATGTGAATAGCAAACTCACATTTTGTACGTGTTTTTTACATTGCAGGGCTACTCTAAACAACGTCTCCAATCTCGTCTCATTGTTTGGACTCCTGACTCCAATTATATTTTGGAGAAGTCATTAGCCTCGGGGTTCACATACTTTTTCCAACCTACACTGTGAATGTTTAAATGATGCATTCAATATAGACAAGAAAATTACAACAATCCGTGTGTTATTAGTTTAATCATACTGTGTTTGTCTATTGTTGTGACTGCGAGGAAGATCAGATCACATTTTTTGACCAATTTATGCAGATATCCAGGTATTTCCAAAGGGTTCGCACATTGAAAACTACTGAGAAACATTCAGTTGTGCTCAGTGTTTCAGACAGAATAGTGTTTGTCTACACTCCTAAAAATAAATGTGCAAGTTGGAACCAAATAAAATTATTGAGAGAGATGCCATAGAGCAGGTATTCCCGAACAGGGGTGAGCGTACCCCTGGGGAGGCCGTCGGGGTACGCCAAATAAAAATGTGATTCACATTTATTTTCGTCACATTTTCAAAGGATATTTTTAAAGTACTGGACAGCTTTGTGACATCAAATGGACTTTGGTGGTCAAGATGTGTTGGTATCTGTACTGGTGGTGCAAAAGCTATGACAGGAAGACATATTGAAGTGGTAACGCAGGTGCAAGCAGTTGCTCCCAACGCCACTTGGGTACACTGCAGCATCCACCAAGAGGCTCGTGCTGCCAAACTAATGCCTGACAGCTTGAAATACTTTTTGGACACTACAGTGAAAATGATTAACTTTGTTTTAAAGCAAGGCCCTTCTGTATGTTGTAAAGCTTTTATCAAGGGGCAAAGTATTGTTGCGTTTAAAAAAAATCAAGAGACGAGCTTAAAGTTATCTTTACTGACCATCATTTTCACTTGTCTGACTGCTTGCATGATGATGAGTTTCTCACACGACTGGCCTATCTGGGTGAAGTGTTTTCTCGCCTGAATGATCTGAATCTAGGATTATAGGGACTCTCCGCAACTATATTCAATGTGAGGGAGAAAATTGAGGCTATTATTAAGAAGTTGGAGCTCTTCTCTGTCTGCATTAACAAGGACGACACAGGTCTTTCCATCATTGTATGATTGTTTTGTGTGCAAATAAACTCAAGCTTACAGACAATGTCAAATGTGATTTAGCGAAGCACCTGAGTGAGTTGGGTGAGGAATTACGAAAGGTACGTTCCGAAACGGATGACAAACAACTGGATTCATTATCCGTTTCATGCCCTGCCTCCAGCCCACTTACCAATATCTGTTCAAGAGAACCTCATCGAAATTGCAACAAGCGGTTCTGTGAAAATTGAATTTAATCAGAAGCCACTGTCAGATTTCTGGATTGGGCTGCGCTCATAGTATCCTGCCTTGGCAAATCACGCTGTTAATACACTGATGCCCTTTGCAACCACGTACCAATGTGAGAGTGGATTCTCGGCCCTCACTAGCTTGAAAACTAAATACAGACACAGACTGTGTGTGGAAAATTATTTAAGAATGAGACTCTCCAATACAGTCTAACGTTGCAGAGTTACGTGCATTCTTTCAAGCACACCCTTCTCATTAACCTGTGGTGAGTTATTCACAAGGTTTGATGAACAAATACGGTTTTATATGTAAGATGGCTAAATAAAGAGCAAAATTCTAGATTATTATTATGTTATTTTTTGTGCCCTGGTCCTATAAGAGCTATTTGTCACTTCCCCCAAGCCAGGTTGTGACAAAAACTCACACTCATTCTTATGTTTAATAAATGTATCATATAGTGTGTGTGTGGCAGGCTTACAATGACAACAAAAAACAACATTTTAGAGTGCACTCACGCTGGTGCTAGAGAGGGTATGCAGCTGGAGGTTGAAGGTATGAAGGGGTACGTGACAATAAAACGTTTGGGAACCACTGCCCTATGGCATTGCTCTCAAGAACCCTATTTGGTTCCAACTTGCAGTTGGATCTAGTTCTTGCCAGGAAGGAAGGGAGGGTGGGATACTCCGCCACCCAGTGACACAGGAATGACATCACCCCTGGCACATTTTTTTCCAGTGAGATGCTAAACATGATGCTGCCAGTGTGAAGTTTCCTCTAGGTACAGGCCTAGGATCAGCTTCCCCTTCCCAATCTTAATCGTCACCATAAGTGGGAACATTTTTAAACTGGCAGTCTACTTTATTTACTTTATTTTCACTAGTGGGGGTCACAAAATTACCTCTCAATTGTTTTTTTATCTTGTTGAGCTGTAAATGCCAATAAACCTGCCTTATCTTTATTTTGGATCATTTGTTGTCTACATTACTTGTGTCCCAAATGGCACCCTATTCCTTATTTAGTGCACTACATTTGTCCAGAGCCCTTTAGGACCTAGTCAAAAGTGGTGCACTATACCATTTTTGATTCAGTCATTGTGTGGTTGGTCTGTAATTGTTTTGTTAAAATTCCACCGGCATACAGTATATTGTCTGAGAACATCTGCTTGCTTCTTTAACAGACATCTCGGTAAATAACAAGCAGAGTGAAATATTCAAACTGTTATGCAATTATTATCCTGGAGATAAGGTTATTGGTGTATGACTACCTGCAGTAAGGCTGGCTATTATCTGATGCAGCTCTCACACAGCCACATGCCAGGGTTGCATCCCAAATGGCACCTTATTCCCTGTTTAGTGTACAGCCAGGTTGCTCAAGATCCACTGCGAAATTTGACGTCCGTCCAGGTAAGCAGGACGTCAGTGGCCTCATTTATAACCGTTGTGTAAATTTAACACTAATTATCTGCAAGCGGCATTTCTGAAAAGAATGTTTCCCATTAGAAATCAAACCTGTCATAAAACTCTGATAACACTGATAACTCCTTTTCATTTACAGCAACAACCTGTGGAATAGTTACGAGGGAGAGGAGTGGGGATGAGGCCCACTGAACTGCGAAACTTAATCAAATGTCTTTGGAGGTTTTGGCAGAATATTTTCTTCTGCAGTGACTTTGGCTGTTTCTGACCATTTCTGAAATACAAAAAAGCTAATTGTCGGGACCTGTAAACAAATCGATTGAATGAAATAATAAGTTTTGCATTCACTTTTCCAAATCTATAGGCTGCACTGCCCACGAATTATAAAACATTGTCTACTCTATAATCAAATGGAAATATACGTAGGCCTACGTACAGTGGTATCCTACACGCTTCAATGCAAAAGATCAACTGTCTGTTCACCTGTTAAATTCTACTATATGTTATAAACCACGCTCCTTGTTGTATGACTATTTCAGGAATAACAAGAACTCACTGCGGCCAGAAAAGTTGAGGAATTTATTTCTGGCAATGGTTATGATTTACTGTGTATGTATTATGTTAAGAAATTAATCTATTCAAGAAATTTGACATTACAGTATTCAGATGTAGTAGCCTACAAACAATGGAAGTCACCAGAAATGGTTAATCATCTGTTCAACTGTTAACTGCACTTCGGATCAGATTGAATAGAGCAAAATACTTGAAATAGCCTATCTGTTTACTACTGTGAAGTCTGTCCAATTAAATGAGAGTTGGGACGAATGGAAGCTTATCCTAACTTGTTGTAGGGCCTGTAGCCATTTTGCAAGTATGAAAGCCATCAGTCAGAAAGGTGAGCAAATGATTCAGCACTGATCATGGAAATGAAATAAACAAGAGGAAATATATGTCTATTTCTAATTATTTTAGAATGCAACGATAAAAGAAATAGATGTTCGTTCTTCTCAAACGGCAAATGATTGCATCTTGTTATTATATTTAGCTAACACATTTTTGTTGTTATCAATAAGAGTGTCATCACATATTCCCCATTTGCACAAGTATACTAGGCTACTTTTTGCCTTCTTGCAATGCAATACTTCCACCATTAGAACGGGCGCTTACACATGGTCTAAACTTGGCAGGATAAGCACACAATGTCTATAAATGAGGCCCTAGGAGATTACTTCAAAACCGTCCACTAGGGGCAACAGTGAGTGCTATTACCATGAAGTAGGACATGGATGGCGTGATGGGCTTAAACCCCGCAAGCTCTGCATGTTCAATCCCAGTGCAAGGCACTCGTTTGTTTCGCTGTTATTTTCCCCGTATCGTGTCGCGCGTTCCCGGTTCCGAGGTTGCATAAGTTCAGTCCCAGTGCTAGGCACTTGTTTTTAATTGGTTTGTTTCAACTCTATCGCAAAACCTTAAAGCGGCCACCAGCAGCTGAAATAAATAACAAAGTAACAAAGCTGCATCTTCATTTCCTGTTTTTAAAAAACTGTACCACCCTCAAATTCACAGACAGAGCTATGGATGCATGGACTGACCATCCATGATATCAAAACGATAGTTGAACCACGTTGAGGCTATACAATATTTGTTTACATTTACTTTGTTAATTAACAAACATTGGTGTTAAAATAAGATTATATTTTGAGTTCCTGATAGGGTACGACAGTTGGTCAGGCCAGGGGTGTGGCATGGAGTTTTTGTATTGTGGTGTGTTTTGTCTTGGGGCTTTGGTGTGTATGTATTTGGGATTGTAGCTAGTGGGGTTATCTAGCAAAGTCTATGGCTGTCTGGAGTGGTTCTCAATCAGAGGCAGGTGCTTATCGTTGTCTCTGATTGGGAACCATATTTAGGCAGCCATATTCTTTGAGTTTGTCGTGGGTGATTGTCCTGAGTGTCTTGATGTCCTTAGTCTGTGTTAGTTTGCACCAGTTAAGGCTGTTTCGGTTTTCACTACGTTTATTGTTTTGTAGAGTTTGTGTTTATTCGTGTTTACGTTGTTTAAATAAACATGAATCGCAATCGACACGCTGCAGTTTGGTCCGACTCTCCTTCACCATATGAAAACCGTGACATGATCTTTGCTCATGAGGCATTTATGACTTGCATTCTTCAAGACTCAATGGATACATATAGTTAATGTATAAGTCCAAACGGGGATTTAAAAACTGCACATTGCCCCTTTAACCCTTAACCATTCGGAATTCATTCCTTAAACGTAACCTTCGAAACTTGCCGTTTTATGGAAAAACGTCTGATTCTGCAGTGAGACTGTGAGAGCTTGTTGTTAGTGCGTTCTGACCAGGGCCCGTAGGGCTCTAGTGAAAAAGTGCATTATATAGGGAAAGGGTGTACTTTAGGACGCAGCTTTCCCTCACATTGGAAGTGTAATAATATAGATGAATATAGTAGCTAGACAACCTCACCTGAAATGTCTTTATTGGATAAGATCCTTGACGTTTCATACTTCTCAGAGTCATTTTTCTGGCGGTTTTATTTCAAGTTTTTTTTGCATGCCTTGAGTCGACATATTTCTCATTTCTCTGTATATCTTTGGGGCAAACACTTCTCTAGGTTCTGACTTCGGTCGTCAGTTGAACAGTGTTTCCTCTGACACATTGCAGCCACTTTTTCACAATACTCTCTCTGTCTTTCAGCAGGCCCACATGAGTGGAGTGTGTAGTGGGGGAGACAGCCGCCATAAAACATTGCGGGCCAGACCAAATTATGGTTCATGTGTTTTGGCAGCTGCTCTAGTTAGAGTGGTCTTATATCAAGCACAGGGTTCATGTGGTCAAGCCCAATCGAAGACAGTTCCTGAATCGTAAACATGACCACCCTTTCAAATGGGCACTGTCATAGGATGCCACCTTTACAACAAGTCAGTTGGTCAAATTTCTGCCCTGCTAGAGCTGCCCCGGTCAACTGCAAGTGCTGTTATTGTGAAGTGGAAATGTCTAGGAGCAACAACTGCTCAGCCGCAAAG